>NW_020954616.1:1723255-1919368 GCF_900497805.2 Vombatus ursinus
TGACAGGAGAAATAGTCAGTCAATTAACCTTTATTAAGTGCCTGCTACGTGCCAGAACCATGTGAGGGTTTTTAAGAGAAGTTAAAGACAATCCTTGCCCTTACTTCTTGAATGAATTAACATTTATGCCCACCAGGTATTTCTTCATTACTCTTTGAGTGTCATACTCTGGGATCCAGTGACACTTGTCTCCTTGATGTTCCTTAAATAAGACACTCCATGTCCTGACTCTGTGCATTTTTGCTGGCTGTTGTCCATATCTGGAATTCTCTCCATCCTCAGTTTTCTTGGTTTCTTTTGAAAATCATACCCTTTTGAAATGTCTAACTCTTGGTCCTCTGAAGTAGGAGAGGAGAGGCCACTGCCTGGGTAATGAAGGTGCCAAAACTCTGTGGGGGCACCCATTTTCGTTCTCCAGTGGTGGTCAATCCCCAATCCGATGATGTCATCCTGGGATGAGCCCCCACTGTTGGAAATAACCTTTGGTATCCAAATAGACACAATAAGTTAGACAGACTTAGGATGAATGAAGCAGTTGAAACCTTAAATACACTTCTTTCAGGAAGTAGGTGTGGAACTCGAGATGAGTACACACACCAAAAGTGTTACTTCTGATCACTGCCTACCCAAATCTGCCCTGCTTCTATCAGTGACCCCCTCCTTTTGTTCTTTCTCTCCTGCTAGCCTGTAGGGTAAAATAGATTTCTATACCCAACTGAGTGTGTATGTTATTCCCTCTCTGAATCAATTCCAATGAAAGTAAGGTTCAAACATTGTCTGACACCCCATATATTCCCTTTCACTGTAAAAGCACTCCCTTTCATGCCTTTTATGTGAGATAATTTATCCCATTTTACCTCTCCTTTCCTCTGTCTCCCTTTTTCTCACCCCTTAATTTTCTTTTTGTATCCCTTTGTATCCCTTTTTCTCACCCCTTAATTTTCTTTTTGTAGATATCATTCCATCATAGTCAACTCACATCTATGCCCTCTGTCTATGTATATGCTTTCTAACTGCTCCAATAATGATAAAGTCTTAGGAGTTACAAGTATCATCTTCCCATGTAGGAATGTCAACAGTTTAACTTTATTGAATCTCTTATGATTTCTCTTTCCTGCTTACCTTCTTATGCTTCTCTTGAGTCTTGTATTTGAAAGTCAACTTTTCTATTCAGCTCTAGAATTTTCATCAGGAATGCTTGAAAGTCCTCTATTTCATTAAATATCCATTTTTCCTATAAATTTTTTTTATTTAAATTTTATTTAAATTTTTTTTAATTTTTTTTTTAATTTATACTCAGTTTTGCTGGGTAGGTGATTCTTATAATTTTAGCTCCTTTGCCCTCTGGAATATCATATTCTAAGTCCTCTAGCTCTTTAATATAGAAGCTGCTAAATCTTGTATGATCCTGACTGTGGCTCCGTAATATTTGAATTGTTTCTGATTGCTTGAAGTATATTCTCTTTCACCTGGGAGCTCTAAAATTTGGCTATAATATTTTTGGAAGTTTTCATTTTGGGATCTCTTTTAGGAAGTGATCAGTGGATTCCTTTAATTTTTAGTTTACTCCCTGGTTCTAGGATATCAGGAGAGTTTTCTTTGATAATTTGTTGAAATATAATGTATAGGTTCTTTTTTTATCATGGCTTTCAGGTAGTCTAATAATTCTTAAATTATCTCTTCTATATCATTTTCTAGATCAGTTGCTTTTCTGATGAGATATTTCACCTTTTCTTCCATTTTTAATTTTTTAAAATTTTGTTTTATTGTTTCTTGATGTTTCATGGGGACATTAGCTTCTCCTTGCCTAAATCTAATTTCTAAGCAATTATTTTCTTCAGTGGGTTTTTGTACTTCCTTTTCTATTTGGCCAATTTTACTTCTTTAAGGAGTTCTTTTCTTCAGTGAATTTTTGTACATAATTTTCCTTTTGGCCAATTCTATTTTCAAGGTATGACTTTCTTCAGTATTTTTTGTGCCTTCTTTACCAACATGTTGACTGTTTTAAAAAGTGATTTTATTGCATCACTTACATTTCTTTTCCCAATTTTTACTCTCTCTTTTATTTGATTTTTTAAATCCTTTTTTAGCTCTTCCAGTAATTCTTTTTTTGGGGGCCTGTGACCAATTCACATTTTTTCTTTGAGGCTTTGGATGTAGCTGTTTTGACTTTATTATCTTCTGAGTTTGTGTTTTGATCTTCCCTGTCAACATAGTAACTTTTTATAGTCAGGTTATTTTATTGTTGTTGTTTGCTCATTTTCCCAGCCTATTTTTTGACTTTTAACTCCATGTTAAAGTTGGGCTTTTCTCTTGGGGTGTAGGGGGCACTGTTCCAAGTTTTAGAGTTGTTTTGTGTTTCTATTTTCAGAGCTAGCTCTGGGGGTCTGTAAGTTTTCAGTTCTTGCAAGGTGGTACGATTTAAGGAGAGGTGTGTTCATTGTGCTCCTGGAGTGTGCTCTGGTCTGTGAATGATCACAAGCACGATTTTCTGCCCTAGAACTGTGACCAGGGTCTCTGGCCTCTGTGTCTGGGATTTCTACTGTGCTAGTACTCCTCTTTGCCCTGGAACTGTGACCCAGAACTGCATGTGGGCAATACAATAGAGTCCTACACCCAGTGCCAGCAAAAGGTCCCCTGTAATCTCCTTCTGACCAGTTGTCTGACCCTGCTGCAGTCACCTTCAAGGCCTGCTTCTGGCTTGCCAGGAGGGGTGTACACTGAACTGTGCTCCACTCTTACGCAAGTGAGATGGGCTTTTCATGCCAACCTTCTAAGTTGTCTTGGGCTGGAAAATTGTTTACCATATCCTTTTGTTGGTTCTGCCACTTCAGAATTCATTTTGAGGCATTATTTTAAAGTTGTTTGGAGGGGAATTTGGGAGAGCTGAGGCAAGTCCCTGCCCTTTCTTCTTCATCTTGGCTCTGCCCCATAGGCATGTTTTAAATAATATCTAGCTGAATTAAGGAACCAGACTGTGTACCTGTATTTTACCTCCTGACATAGTTTGTACACCAGAAGCTTCTCACACTGTGGCAAAATGTGTTTTGTATCCTAAAAGCTAATTAATACAATGCATCAAAGCTTCATAATACTTGGCTTTTCATACTTGGGGCATGGAAAAAAAAAAGCACAGACCTAAACTATAGTTAGTTTCTTGGGTGAGGGTGGCAGAAGAAGGGATCAATATGAATGAATATTTTGATGAATATGGTGAAGTCATGTTTGGTGAGCTGGTGGTTTGTCACAAAATGGATCTGCTAATTAATATGTATCATTGGTGTCTTATTTTGATAAATCCTTACTGTATGAAGATAACACTATGTTCTTGAAGATTATGTCAGTGGGTATGCTAGTTCTGGCTAGTTCAACCCATCTGGAAAGTCAATTAATCAATCAACAAGCATTTATTAAGCACTGACTATGCTAGATACTATGCAAAGGCACTGGCCATACATATACAAACAACAAAATAATTTCTACTTTCAAGGAGCCAATAATTTTATTAGGGGAGACAATGAGTATATGCTAAATAAATATAAGGTAATAAATATGTAATAAAGACAAAGTATTTGGGGAGGGAGAGCACTAGTAGTTGGAAGGATTAGAAGGGCTTCATGAAGAAGGTGGTGCTTAAGCTGAATGGAAGAAAAAAAGGGACTCCATGAGGTATGGAGTGAGTACCAGCCAAGCATGGGGGAGGGGCAGCCAGTGCAAAGGTATAGAGATAAGAGATGGTTATGTAAGGAACAGAGAGAATACCAGTTTGGTGAGATTGAATAGTGTGGCATAAATTTACTGTGACCCAAAATTTTATTCCTCCAAAGTCAATCTAGAGATGAACCTCTCTTTGCTTAGTTTCAAAATCATATTTGTTGGGCTATAGTTCTGCAGACTGCTCTTTTCCACTTTTGAAAATTAGGATCACCTTTGCCCTTCTCCAATTTTTTGCTACCTCTTTTATTTTCTACATTCTTTCAAATATCATTGATATTGACTCAGCAATTTCATGTGCCAGTTCCTTCAGGAAACAAAGATTAAGGTTATCTGGGCTAAGTAACTTGAATTTTTCGAGGGAAATTAGATGTTTTTTTATTATCTTGGGTATCAATTACCTGTTAGTCATTTTTGTTCTGTCACTTCCAATAGAAGATGATTATCCTTTGCAGAGAAAAAAAATAAAAATTGAGCAACTCTGGCTATTTTGGTCATTTATCATTGTTGCATCCCTCCCAACCAAAAGTCCCCTATCTTCTATTTTCTTCCTTTGTCTTTTACAATAGCTAAAAACAAAAAATATTTTGTTGATCTTCATTTCCTTTGCTAGTTTCAGATCATTCTGAGCTTTAACATTTACTGAAACTATTTTAAAAGGACCATGCAACTCTTCTTTCATCCTCTGCAACTTGGCCTTGCTTCTAATTTCTATCCATTTCTTTTTGAAATTTAAGTTTGCATGTTTCCTCTGAGCAGTGAGATTGGTCTCTTCAAATGAATCCCATTGCCCTTCCTTATTGGAATTGTTTCCCTTTGTGTCTCCCAAATTTTATTTGTGATCCTCTCTCATCCTTCCTGGGCCTTCCTCTGTAGAATTTACTCAATGTGATCCTACCTATATGAACCCTTTGAAGTCTACTTTCCCCAAATGTAGCATGCACATCAAAGCACACCTGGATTTCACCTGTTTTATCGTAAACTCTAAGAAGAAGGGGCCACTTACCTATAAAGTTTTATAATTTTTACCCCAGCAAGCAAATTATCCTTGTTTGTGAGAAGAGATCCAGGAAGGAACTTTTACTTGTTGATTCCTCTACCTTTTAAAGGGTGAAATTATTATTGAGGTAAAAAAAAAAAGTTGTTAGCTACCCTGTTTTTGACAGAGAGAGAGAACTTCAGTAGATGTCTGGATAATTAAAGCCCCCATCACTATTATATATCATGCCTGTGTGCCAGGGTTGTGAGGTATTCCCCAAACACCTCATCTATTTCCTCTTTCTGTCTAGATGGTATGTAGTATGCTACAATAAAAAATAGCTTTTGTTTCTCCCTCTTTGACCTCCATGCAAATATTCTCTGGTTCCTGAATTCCTTAATATTTTTTAATATCCAATTTTTTTTGAGTGACATATACCTATCCAGGCCCTCTCTTATCTAGTGTTGTGGTTTCTTGATACCATGAAGCGAAGGATAAAAAACCAAAACCAAACCAAATCATTTTGCCTAAAACTTGACACAGAGCTTCCTTGACCTTCTTGTTCCTAAGGCTATGTACAACAGGATTGAGCAGTGGAGTGATAACAGTATAGGTCAATGAAGTCAACTGGTCCTGGTCTCTGGTGTTCTCTGATTTGGGCTTTAGGTAAGCAATAGATACATAACCATAGTGAATAATGATCACAGTGATGTGGGAGGCACATGGAGAAAAGGCCTTCTGCCAACCCCCCAAAATGGCAATTTTAAGGATGGTGAAGATGATGAGCACATAGAAGAAGAGGACAAAGGCCTTGGGCACCAGGATCACCATCACACTTATTATGAGTATGAAAATCTCTTTGACAGTGGTGTCAATGCAGGGAAGTTTCATTACAGGATGAATGTCACAGAAGAAGTGGGTCACTTCTTTATCACAGAAAGGAAGATTAAACACTGATGTCACCTATGTCATTGCTATAATAAGATCACTACTACATGCTCCACATGCCAACTAACTTCATGATGACTGTATGCTTCAGGGGGTTGCAAATGGCTACATATCAATCATATCCCATTGCTGTGAGCAAGAAACTTATAGCTAAGTTGTTGATAGCTAAGATGGTAAAGAAAAAGGTGGCACAGCTTTCCAAGGTGATGGATTGGCTAAAGCTCATGAGGTTGGAAAGCATTTATAGATTAACGACCAAACTATACAAGGTCTCCAAAGTGGACAGCATAGTTGAGAAGAAGTAGGAGTGTGGAGGTGATGATCAATGCTGATGATAATTATGATGATGGCATTGCCAGCCAGAGTTAAGATGTACAGAAAAGAAACACAACAAAGAGAATGAACTGGTCATCATGAAAGCTGGGAAATCCCTGGAAAATAACCTCACTCACTTCTGTCTGATCCTATATCTCCACTGAATATTCTCCAGGGCTAAAAAGCATGAAGAAAACAGAATTGGAAAAATTCCACCAAATAGACTGAGTAAATTACTTTGACTGAATTGACTTAGAATGTGGCTTTGGCAATGTGCATATTCCCTATTTGCATGGTTCTACTTCTCAACTGTCTCTTAGCTCTGGTGAGGAATTTCTCTCTGTGGGTGCCACTGATTAAAAATGTTGTGCGTGTTTCCTTGGAGGTGATATGGGAGGAGTCATTTTTATCTTGGGAAATTTTCTGCAATTCTGGTCAGCTTTTTCATCATGTAGGAGTTAGGCAGCCCAGAAGAAAAAAAAATTCTGTTTTCAAGAAGGGGGGAAGATAGATCTCAGTCATCTCCCACCCCCTCTTGTCCTACCACAAGTATTGTGGGGGGTTGCCTTCCAGACACAGAATTAGGTCAAATACATTATAAAACTTGCTAGAATGCCAGTTATCTTGAGCTAAGAATTAACTGCACTGCTTCTGCTTACCATATGTTAAACACAATTATTTGAACCAGGAATAGTAGTGAGGTGGGTGGAATAATGAGGGGAGCACTAACTTGTAATCAAGGCTTGGGTTCAAATACTGTCTGAGACAGTAACTTATTAGTTGAGCAATCATGGGCAATTTTCTTAACCTTGCTGAGTCTAAGTTTTCTCTTTCGAAAAATGGGTATAGTAATACTTATACTATCTACAGCTTAGAGTTGTTTTTTATTACTAACATTAAAGTGCTATATAAATATGAACTACTGTTATTATTTGAAGTTTTAGGATATATAGATATACCTATCTATTAGCAAGAAAAGATCTTGCACATGAGAACCATAAGTACTCAGCAAATAGATTGAACGATAGAATGGGGGATTCTCCATGGAAACTAAAGCAGGGGTTCTTAACCTCGGGGTTTATTACCTTGTTTCAAAAAAAATTGATAAAAGTATTTCAATATAATTGGTTCATTTTGTTATCCACTGTGTAGTATAATGCCTGGCGCATAGTAGGTATTTATAAATGTTTATTGATTGATTAATCCTACGTATTTTATTTTATACATTTAAAAATATTACTCTAAGAGGGGGTACTTAGCATTCACCAGACTCCCAAAGGGGACCATGACACCAAAAAAGTTAAGAATTTCTACTTTAAAGGATGAGCTACTATAATGCACTTGAAAATGGTATTTGACTTCCTTCTGTCAGTTTTTAGAAACATGTATTAACATGATTCATATGGAAATATGTTTTACATGACTGCACATACATAACCTATACTAAATTGTTTGCCTTCTCAATGAAGATGGAGCAGAGGGAGGGAGAGAATTTGGAACAAATTCTCAAAAATTTTTAAGAATTTTGAAAATTCTCAAAATTAAAAAAAATTAATGTTAAAATTGTTTTACATGTAATTATGGCAAAATCAAATATAGAATAGCTATTAAAAAACACATGTATTGTACAAAGTAAGGGATAAATAGTGAAAGTCAAGGAAAGTGCTTAAGTCTACAAAAAGTAACTGTTCCTTTTGTTCAATAGTAGACTACATTGAAAAGACCACCAGAGGAAATGGGGGCCAGCTGCAATAAGATGGCTGTTTGGGTAAAGACTATTAGAAATGGAGCCTAAGGAGCCTGACCTCAAATCCTAAATCTTCTTCTTGCTAATTATGTGGCCATAGGTCACTTAACCTCTCTGGGTATTAGTTTCCTAATCTATAAAATGAGAACTCTGAACTAAAGGATCTCTAAAGTTTTTTTTTTTGCTTGAAATCTTGTGATCCTATGAGTCATGGAAAGTAAAAAGTTGGCTAATAAGGTGGTGTCTGAGAATGGGATTTGGATTTTGGGATCATGGCTTAAGATATAAGAATAACAAGCTCCTGGCTAAGAACAGATTGCTTGATAAGAATGGGTTTGCCTAGTTTTTTTGTAAATGTAATCAAAAGGGCTTTAAACTGAAAAAATGAGGAAGAGATAAAAATACATACATGCATATTTATGTATCCATGACTGTGTACATGCATGCACATGTACACATGTATGTATGTATGCATTTTTCTCCTTCCCCTAATTTTTTTTAGCTTACAGTTGTTTTGATTACATTCATATGAAACTAGGTAAATGCATTCTTATCAGGTAATTTGTTCCTGGCGAGGAGTCATTAGTTCTTATATTTTAAGCCATGGTCCCAAAATGATCTCAATTCCTATTCTCCTTCCTTTGTTACATAGCAATTCTTTCTGGTTGAGGGTAAACGATAGTCTTCAAACATATCAATGAGTTAGGGAAATGTTTACCCCAAGCATATGAAAACTTCCCCTGGCAGAGTAGGAGGAGGAGAACAATTTGTTCCAACAGCCACGAAGGTGGCTGAAGCAGGTACTGTGGATGCTTAGAGCTTGGTCAGGCATTGAAGACACCATGGTCATTCACTGCATCTCAGGCCATCACCAGTCATACTGACTTTTGTCTTGCCACTGGATTTTAATGACTCTGGAAGAGAGAGTGAGGCTGATGACTTTGTCAAATTCTGCCTCACTTAAATCCAGTTCATAAGAAAGTCAAGATATCACCCCATGATGTCATTGGTCTTCTTTGAAAATAAAAGACAGACAACAACAACAACAACAACAACAACAACAACAGTATTCTGGCATTTATCTTGATAAAGATATATGTGTGTATGTATTCATACATACATATATATATATATATATAGACATATATAGATATCAATACCCATGTGCATAGACATATTTGTGTAATATATATGTATGTATATACGCACATATATGCCTCTACCAAGATAAATATCATAAAGAAGTTCACAAGGGACAAAATCAAAGAAAAGAACCAATATTAAATTCTTGGTCTCAAATGTCTATATACAAATGGAGAAAATTTAGGCAAAAAGCAAGATAAACTGATGATCCTAATGCAAGGGTCAAATTTGATCTCAGAAGTATCACTGAGATGAAATTCATTACTAGAATATAGCTCTGGTTGTTGCTCAGTTGTTTCAGTCACTTCCAGCTCTTTGTGACCCCTTTTGGTCTCGGCAAAGATACTGGAGTGATTTGTCATTTCCTTCTCCAGCTCATTTTACGGTTGAGGAAGTGAGGCAAATAGAGTTAATGACCTGCTCAAGATCACACAGCTAGTAAGTATCTGAGGCAGAATTTGAACTTAGGTCTTATGATTTCAGGCCTGGTGCTCTATCCACTGTGCCACCTAATTGTCCCATAACTCTGGTTGGGTAGGTGTTATTCAAAAGTGACGGAACAGTAAGAAAAGGAAGAGTAACATTGTGTAGTAAGCAGGCATGTCAGGTGGGGTTGCTGGGGGGTGGGAAACATGGTGGATATGATTAGGTTGAAGATCAATGGAGTGACAATCAGAAGCAGTATTGCAATTGACTACGGAACACCAGGACAGAAAGAGGACACAGATAAGGAGTTTTTTAAACATAGCACAAACCTGGCATACAGTAAGGGGGGGGTTTCAACTGTAAAGAAATCTACTGAACTTCTCTCTCTGCCAAAAGCAGAGCAGCTAATAACTTCTTTTTTTTTTTAAAAAAAATCTTGCCTTAATAATAATTTTTCCTTCAAAAGATAGGGGAATTAATAAAGGAAAAATTTTTTCTGGGTATATTCTCATTAACTGGTTTCTGGTGCGGAAGTAACCAATACTTCTTAGAGTCTCTGATAAAGAAAGAAATTAGAATAGAGCTCAGTCTTATATGCACCCTAGATTTTAGAGATCAGATTTCAAAGGGTTCAGGAGATGGATGGGTAGGATCCTATATACCAAAGTTGAGTAGAGATGTGAAAATCTCAAGAATGAAATTCTGGACACAGAGGAACATAATTTTGATGAAGAATAAAAATTAACTTTCTGAAGTGATTGGTATGGATGCACAGATAACTCACCACCCAATTTAGATTTTTGCAAAGATCCATGTAGATGATAAAAACAAGGAAAGTCAATAGAGAAATAACCTATAAAAATGAAAGTTCTTGTAATATTAATGCTAGGACCCATGTTCTAAAAAATAATTAAAAAAGAAAAGGACTAGATGTACAAAAATATTTATAATAGCTTGTTTTGGAGTGGTAAAGAAGTGGAAAAATAAGGAGGTGACCACCAATTGATTGAATAAATTATAACGCATGAATGTAATAGGAGACTCTTGTACTGTAAGAAATGTTGGAAGGTATTTCAGAGAAACTGTGTGACCCTAGGGGATGACCACTCTATTGCAGCCAGCCCCCATGTCCTCTGGTGGTCTTTTCGATGCAGTCTACCATTGAACAAAAAGGATAATCACATTTTATAGACTTAAACACTTTCCTTGACTTTCACTATTTGTCACTTACTTTGTACAATACATGTGTTTCTTTTTTATAATTATTTAATGATTTTCCCTGATTATATGTAAAAACAATTTTAACATTCTTTTTTTTTTTAAATTTTGAGTTCCAAATTCTTTCCCTGGGAAGACTTATATGAATTTATACAGAATGAAATGAGCAGAACTAGGAAAACAATTTATACAATAACAACTGTGCAAAGATAAACAGTTTTGAAAGACTTATAAACTCTGAGCAACAAAATAACCAACCACAATTCCAGAGGACTCATGATGAAACATGCTACCCACCTCACGACAGAGAGGTGATATATGCACGGTGCAGAAAGAGACATATATATATTTTGGAAATGACCAATACAGGAATTTGTTCTGCTTGACTATGCATATTTGTTACAAGGGTTTTGCTTATCATTTTCTATAAATGGGAGGGGATGGTGGGAAGGAAAGAAAAAAAGATTTTTGTTCATCAAAAAAAAAAAAAAAGTAAAACTATGATAGTGCCAGGAGTCTTAAAACTCAGAAGAGATTATGGCTGGTGAGAAAAAATAAAGGACAACAAAAAGTTGCATTGAAAAAAAATCAATATTGACAAAAGAGAAGGATCAAAAAGGGGATAGGACTGCAGCATGAGAGGATAATGATAACTGGTGACAGAGTCAAGGCAGAATTGGTTAATTATTATTTTGATTTTTTGATTTTATTATTTTATTTTCTCTTCCAGGGAGATTAAATGATTTTTGGATTGTGAAGAAAAGAAAAAAATGGCTAATAAGGAGTTGATACCCATTTCAGATCACATGGCCCAGATGAAATATATCCTAGTCATTTCCTGTCTGCTTCCTACCTTTCCCATCTTCTTATGCTTTACTCTCTTCCATGTAACTTTACAATTTAGTGACACTGACATCCTTGTTATTCCTCACATGTGATCCTCCATCTCCTTCCACAGCACTTCCACAGACTATCCTCCATGCCTGAAATGCACTCCCTCTTCATTTCTGCTTCTTGGCTTCTCTGGCTTCCTTTAAGTCTTAGTCAAAACACCATCTTCTGCAAGAAGCCTGTTAATACCTTCCCTGTGAGGTTATCTGTAATTTATCATGTCTATATCTTGTTTATATATAGTTTGGATCTTTTCTCCCCCGTTAGACTATGAGCTCCTTCAGAAGAGGGACTGATTTTTAAATTAAATTAAATTAAATTGTTGCCTTTCTTTGTATTTCTAGCCCTTATTATAGTGAATGGTAAAGTACAGGCACTTAATATATGCTAGTGGACTTGATTAGGGTACTGAAAGAACTGATGAATATGATTTGACAGCCACTGTCAGTGATATAAAAGCTATGGAGAATGGGAGAAGTATTACAGGATTTGAAAGGGTAAAATATCTCATTTTTCAAAAAAAGAAGAGAATAGTCTGAAAACTAGATGCCAATGAGCTGGACATTTATTTATGGCAAAATTCTAGACCTGATTATTAAAGTGATGGTTGATACACATCTGGAAACGGAAATGATCACAAAGGACCAAGATGGCTTCATCATGAACAGGTCAGGGCAGACTAACCTTATTTCCTTTTTTGACAGCATTAGTAAATTGGTTAATCAGACAAATATTAGCAATATAGTTTGCCTAGATTTTAGCAAAAGGGTTATTTGCCAGCTTTTCTCATATTATTCATGTGGGAAAGTTGGAGATATGTACATTAGAGGAAAGGACTAAAAAAGTAGTTATTAATGGTTCAATGTCAACTTGGAATAAAGTCTTTGGTAGAATTCTCCGGAAATTTGTTCTTGGTCCTGTGCTGTTTAAATCTGTGTTCTGAAAATTACATCTTTTAGAAAGGTCATCATGTATGCAGTTTTTGAATATACATGGGTATAACATAGATGTAAAAAACACAAGACATGTTGATTCTTCTACTTCAGAACTTAAAGAAAATTTTGACCTGTCTTGGACTGAAGTTTACTTTTGATCTATCTAAGAGAAGAGTATTAAGCAAATTGAGAGAACCAACTAAGATTATAGGAGAAACTCAACAAACAAGATTGTAAAAAAATTGTAAAAGAAATGCAGTTTGATTACAAAAAAATTTGATTACAAAAAATTTTTGAAACCTTGGAAAACATTTATGAACATATAAACACTGGGCCTGTTAGTTATAGCTAATTTGTTAATTTACTAGTTAAAACTTCACCAGACTATTTTAGTTTAAATTATACTTGTTTCAATAATAATAAATTATTATTATATAGTACTTATATAATATTATCTATGAAATATTTTATATATACTATACTATGCATACATATATACATCCTATACACATACACATATACATACACATACACACATATGTATAGATATCTATAGACTTATGTATATACATCTATAGATATCTATATCTTTAATTATCTCTCTATCATAGTCAATAGGGAGCCGGCCCTGGAGTCAGAACGACCTGAACTAAAATTCAGCTTCAGGCAACTGTGTGACCCTGGGCAAGTCACTTAACCCTGTTTGCCTCAGTTTCCTCATCTGTAAAAGAACCAGGGAAGGAAATGACAAACTACTCCAGTATTTTTGCCAAGGAAAGCCTGAATGGGATCATGAGGAATTGGACACAACTGAAATGACTCAACAACAAATTATATAGTAGTTTCAATTATACTTGAAAGTAGTAAAATCACATGTAATTTTATACTTTGCAATGTTCACATATCCTTTGCAAACAAGTTCAAATTATTTTCATTTTTACACTGGAATCAGGTAAACGATAAGATTCATCTAAACCCCTATGACTTTTTCACTTGCTATTAACTTTTCAATCAGCATTCCCCAATCAAATTAGCGTAGCCAGAAGGCAAGGTCTTATAAATAAAAAAAAGCTTTCTCCTGGACAGATACTTCTGGTCTTTAATTTAGGGAGAGGTTCACAAAACTTAGATACTTAGACAAGAATTAGAGAAGTTATTCTAGCATTTGATAGCATAATTACTGAGACTTAAATCTTGCCTTAGCTAAACTTAGCTTAGTTTAACTACTTTTGTGATGCTTTTTGAGTCAAGGAAAAGCAAAGCTCTGATTTATTAGGCTGAGGGTCTTGTCACACCCCACAAAAAGTTCTTCAGTGAATATAAGTACATTCATTTTTATAGTTTGTATAGAAGTGAGCCTTGAAGCAATCTCAGTCTTTCTGAGCAACCAGGTCTAGAAACTTGAGCAGGGTTGAGAAAAGGGAAAGGTTCTGATAGCAAAAAATAAACCTTTAAAGAATGACAAGAAGAGTTGATGATATGAAGATTGATACTCAAAGCAAAGTGATTATGTTACTATTTGAACTGAAATTGTTTGGTCTGGAGAAAAGACAGATTTAAGCAACTGTCTTCAAGATAATTTGAAGGGCTTTCATATGGAGAAGTAATTAGACTTATTTTACTTACCACAAAAGGAAAGAACTATTATTTGAGCCTATGGCATGGCTGAAGTGGATGAATAAGAAGGTGGGTATGAGTCTTTCCTGTGACTATAGTATTGTTCTACACTCTCTCTTTTGAGCTCCCATTCCACATTGTAATTAGCCTATTGGGCATTTTGAATTAGATATCCAAGGCATCTCAAATTTGTTGTGTCTAAGACAAATTTGCAGCATGGCATAGTGGATGGAGTGCTGGACTTGGAGTCAGGAAGAACTGAATTCAAATCCTGCCTCAGATATTTATTAGTCCTGTGCCCCTGGGCAAAATATTTACCCCCTTTTGGCTTTAGTTCTTCATCTGTAAAATAGAGATTTGGACAAGATAGCCTTTACAATCCTTTTTAGATCTAAATTTGTGATACTATGAATCTGTAACTTAGATAAATGCACAGATAGCAAGGCTTTATCAAATTTTCAAATGACTCAAAGTTGGAAGGGTTCGTTAGCACACTAGATGACAGAGTCAGAATCCAAAAATGGTCTTGATAGACTGGAAGACAGGGATGAATCTAAGAAGATGAAATGTAATAGAGATAAATATAAAGTCTTTCACTTGGTTTTGGAAATCAGCTTCCTAAGTAGAAGATGGTGGAGGCATGGATAGATAGGAGTTTGAAAATGATGAAGGGAGTGTGTGTGTGTGTGTGTGTGTGTGAGTGTGTGTGTGTGCATGGTGCATTGTGTGAGCAGGAGAGAAAGGGGGGGAGAGAGAGAGAGAGAGAGAGAGAGAGAGAGAGAGAGAGAGAGAGAGAGAGCGAGAGGGGGAGAGAGAGAGGAGAGAGAGGTCATCTAGTACAACTGAAACCATAAAAATAGTGCCTTGTACAATACATACTCTGTTTAAGTCAATGGTGTGATATAAGTAGGACCAAATGATCAGTAAAATCTCTTAAAACTGTGGAATGCTATCATAGGAACTGGGATATGAACTGGATCTTTGATTTCACTGATATAGGGAGTTCCTGAGTGGGGACCAAGAGTTACTTAGAGCATTGAGAGACTATTAGACTATGTGATTTGCCCAGGATCACACTCTGAATGTGTGTCAGAAATGAAATTGAACCCCAGGCCTTCCTGGCTTTAAGGCTTGCCTTCATCCCCTATGATATGCTATCTCAGACATCAAGAAAAAATTCTCAACTGTTAAACTGATGATCAATTAAATGAAACTTATTCATCACAGGAATTTGTGATCCTAAGAGTTTTTACTTACCTTTCCTGTAGGCTCTTTAAAACCAGTCTGGAATCTTATGTTACTGGACTAGATTAGGTAGAGTCCTTCTTGGAAATATAGAGATGGATGAAATGACCTTTTTAAGGTTCCTCCCAGCTTAAGAATTTTTAGTAGGAATATGAGTTAGGGGACATAAAGAGAGGGAAAAACAAAAGATTTTTTGCAAGGAAGCCAGGACTTTTAAATGCTCTACAGCAACACCTACCAAGCAATCTACAACAAATCCTCATTGTATTTCTTCTCCTAAAACATCACTTACATTTCTCTGGGTAGGATTGTAACACATTCTGACAATGAGGCTTAAAGGAGATGAGAGTGTTGAGATGTGGAATCTGGGCCATAGATTTGCAGACACATTGAGAAATGAGGTGATTGAGGGAGCCTGTACAACAGAAAGGAAACAGACTCTGAACCAAGGAATCATCGACATGACTAAAGCTGGAGAGGACTTTTTTAGAGATCATGTAGTCCTACCCTGTCCTTTAAAGATGGTAAAACTAAGGCAGCTAGGTGGTGTAGGGCCAGATTTGGAACCAGAAAGATTTTTAATTCTGCACCAGATACTTACCAGCTGTGTGATCCTCTCTCAACCTCAGTTTTCTCGTCTGTAAAATGAGGATAATAATAGCACCTACTTCAAAGAGTCATTGTGAGGGTCAAATGAAATAATATAGCACCTTAGAGTACCATCCAAATGCTAACTATTATCATTATTATTATTATTATTATTATTAATTATTATTATTATTATTATTATTACTGCACAGAGAAGGTAACACAAGTTTATTAACAGATAGAGTCAGGATTAGAATGCAACTCTTCTGAATCCAAATCCAGTGTTCTTTTCATTAGTCTGGAATTCTTTCCATTTAGAATTTGGTCAGTCCCAATCTCCTTTGTGACTGTGAATGGCCAAGATGGGGAACCATGGACACAAAGGAAGATTCACACTGACTTTCAATAGTCTCCATCATAAGGAGAAGGTTTTAAAAGCCAGGAATAGGAAACAAGACTCTTCAAGTAGGACCTCTTGGTACATTCCTAAAGGTGCATTAAGAGGGTTCTTGGGGACAACAGAGCCATGATCTAAATAGGCAGTGCCCTGCAGGCTCATTATAGGTGGAGCTCATTTACCTGATTCCATACCCAACATTTTGACAACCTTGTAGCAGTTTGCATGTCGAAAGAAACCTCTACAGCCAGAAACTAACTTTTTATTTTTAGACTTTACCAGTTTAGGATAATAAGACAAAATCATAGAGTTTAGACTGAAAGGGATGCTAGAGATCATCTATTTCATTCTTCTCTTTCCCTCTTACTCCTTGCCCATTGTACAGAGGAGGAAAGTGAGGTTTCTTCGAGTCATTCAACTAGTAAATGGTAGGACTAGGATTCCAACCCAGATCCTTTAGATTCTAGATCCAATGATCATTCCAATACACATAACCTAACTCCTAGTATAATCACTAATAATTAAAATCTTCTCCATGGGATTTGTAGGCCTACACCAATTATCACACCCTGTGACTCACATTTTCATGGAGGGGAAATGAGAATTAAAGAAACAGCCAAGGGCAACTTTAACCAGTACAACCTAAAACATTGACTATATCTATTGACTATATCTATAAATCAGGAGGGGTCACACAGGTCACCCAATTAACTGACAGTGATGTAAGAAGAATGAAGTTGCATATAGAGGGCAAGTTATATTTTAGCCCACAGTGTCTTGGGGTCTTCTTATACTCTTATAGTTACCCTTAATATTGGTCCCCAACCCTACAGAATATGAGGCTAAGGCAATTGCTCAAGTTTGCTATTCCTTTGTGCCCTAAGGATGGTTCTGCTGATAAACATTGATAGATATTACCCAAGCACCCCTAGAATTAGAGGAAGACCCAGGAAAAAAGCAGAGGAGTGCCTTTCTACAAGAGAAATGTTTATTTAGTATGTAACCATTATATTGCAACTCATTTGTGACAGTGATGGATCTGTCATCAGGAGAGACCTGAATTTGAAGTTAGCTTCTGACCTAGTTAGTCCATAGGCAAATTCCTTACCACTTTGATCTTGTTTTTCCTCATAAAATGGGAAGAATAATACTTGTGATACATACTTCAGAGAACTGGCATTTGGATTGAATGAGATAATATATTTAAAGAACTATTTAAATGTCAGCTATTATTAAGGTAAAGAGTCCTTTTCCTTCCCTGTTTGCTAAGGATGCCTGGGGTAAAGATAAAATACTGCAAACCTTAAAACACTATATAAATGTGAACTATTTTTGTTTGTATTCTGATTAGCCCTTTAACACCTTGGAATATCCATTCCTTTTCCTTCTGCTTATACAAATCTTTTCCATCCTGAATGTTCAGTTAAAGTCCCATGTTTCCAGGCTGACCCAGACCCAGATTTTGCCCAGCACTCTCTGCTTCACATCCTTTCCTTCCACCAGACTCACCACAACAGAGGAAGGAGAAGAGTATGAAAGCCAATCAAACCCCACTCTTCTCCCCACTCTCCACCCAGGAGGATAAGGTAAGGATGACTAAGGACCTATATTCCAAGACCTCTGAGGAAACAACAATCCTTAGAGACCGTGAACATTGCAATTCAGCTGCTTATCTAGAGCTGCCCACTGCTATCCTATATCTAACAATCTCCCACCATCTATTTCTCTCTATATCCCTATGTTAACCAATGTTGGGAAACACGAAAGTAAACTATTCCCTAACTATCTTCTGCCTTCTTATTCCACTCCCACAACTTGCCCTATCTATTACCCACACTAACCCCTCCCATCTCTTTCACAATGACTTCAATTCCTATTCCACAGTAAACAAAACTCCTTTCATCCTAGACTTCATCATCTCATACTCTTTTTATGCTTTCATCTATATATCTTCACTGAGATCTTGCTTCCTCCACAAAGCACTTAATCTCTGGTTCTCCTTTCTATGAGAAACTGTACCTTAACTCACAATCCCAACACATTGGTTCTGATGGGGAAGTTGAAATACTTGTTGCTTCCCACTTTCACTTCCAATTTCTCCCTTTATCACTATTATTCAACTACCTCTCCTCTTTTGCAATTCCTTCAACTAAAAATTTCAACCTATTCCAAATCATGGTAGTTGTTGTGTGTTGTCCCTTAGGCCATTTTCTCTCTTTTGTTAAGGAGTTAAGCACTTGGCTCACCATCTTCCTCTCCTCAACTGATGCCCTTCAAACTTCCTGACCTTCCAATTCATCAATCTCCTTAAATCCCATGACCTATTCCTTCATTCTACCTCAGCCACACATAGGGATGGTCACACCCTGGATTTCAACATTACTCATAAAGTTCCACTTTCTTATTCAGAAACTGTTAAGAGTAATCTTTTTGTTCCTTCCTAATTGATTCCCTATATCAATCCCTTCAGAAACCTTCTGTTCTCTCCTCAAGCCTCCCATATTCTCTCCTTCATTCTCTGTCAGCTGAAAGCTTTGCCCAATTCCTTAGGAAAAAAATTGAGGCCCTTTCAAAATCCTTTGGCATTAATCTCCATTTTCTGTCCTCCTTCACCTGAGTCTCCTTGCCAAGGCCTATCTCTCTACATGTGCCCTTGATCTCATCACTCCTTAACCTGTTGTAATCTGGCTTCCATCTTCACTATTCAATTAAAACTGCTCTCTTGGGGCAGCTAGGTGTTGCAGTGGATAGAGCACTGGCCCTGAAGTCAGGAGGACCTGAGTTCAAATCTGGCCTCAGACCAAACACTTGACATGTACTAGCTGTGTGACCCTGGGCAAGTCGCTTAACCCCAATTGCCTAAAAAAAAAACCCAAAAAGAAAACAAAAAACTGTTCTCTCTAAAATTACCAACAACCTCTTAATTGCCAAATTTAACACTCTTTCTCACTCCCCATCCTTCTTAACTTATCTATTGCATTTTACACTGTCAACACTATTCCTCTCTTGGATACTCTTTCCTCATTGGGTTTTCATGACACCACTCTTTCTTAGTTCTCTTCTTTTCTACGTGAATGTTCTTTTTCAATCTTCTGACTCATTATGCATATTACATTCCCTAACTGTGGGTGTGTTTGAAGGCTCTGTCCTAGGTTCTTTTTTCTTCTGTTTGTGTGCTTTCTAAATGACCTCACCAGGTCCCAGGGCTTTGATTATCATCATTATGTACATGAATCAGATCTATGTATCCAACCTCAGATACTCTTTTCAGTTTCAGTCTTGCATCAGCAACTGATTATTGGATGTCCTAAATTGGGTGTCCTGGAGATAGCAAACTCAAAATGTATAAAACTGAACTCATTATCTTTCTCCCAAACTTAGCGTTTTTCCAAACTTCTTAGTTTTGTTGAAGGACTGCTGTTCTTTCAATCTTCCAACTTTATAATCTTGATGTGATCCTTTGATGTGATCTTCATCTTCTCTTTCTCACTCACCCCCACATATCTATCCATTCAGCTGCCAAATCTTGGCACTTCTACTTTTGAATCTGCCCCTGTTCTCTCCACCCATGCAGCCACCTCATCACTTCTCACCTAGATTATTATAGTGGCCTACTAGTTAGTAGCTTTACCTCAAGTATCTAGCCACTCTACCAAAGGAATTTTCCTTAAAGGCAGATCTGATCATGTCACTCCTTTGCTCAATAAACTCCAGTGGTTTTCTATTTACTCTAGGACAGTATGTAAACTTCTCTGTTTGGTTTTTAAAATCTTTCACAACCTTGCCCCAACCTATCTTTCCATCTTCATCGTATATTACTTACATCTCTATGTGGATGATTCTCAGATCTACCTATTCTGTTCCAATCTCTCTGCTGACCTTCAACCTCACATCTCCAACTTCCTTTCAGACATCTGAATTGGATATCCAGTAGACATCTCAAACTCAATATGTCCAAAACAGAACTCATTGTCTTTCCTTCTAAACCCTTCCTTTTTCCTACTTTCCTTATTATTGTAGAGGACAACATCATCCTAATCTCTCAGGCTCCCAACCCAGGAGCCATTCTGGATCACTATCTGTCATTCCTCATGTCTAATTTGTTGCTAAGGTCTATCACTTTTGCCTTTGCAACATCTCTTTAATATGCCTACCCTCTTTTCTTCTCTGACACTGCCACCATTAGCATAGGCCTTCATTACCTTGTGCCTAGAATATTGTAATAACTTTTTGGTGGGTTTATCTGCCTCAAGCCTCTCCCTACTCCAATCAATCCTCCATTGAGCCACTCAAATGACTTTCTGAAAGTGTGAGTCTGATCATGTCATTCCTTTATTTGATAAACTCCAGTGGCTTCCTATTGCCTCCAGAAGCAATAACAAAATGCTCTGTTTGGCATTCAAAACCCTACATAATCTAGTCCCCTTGTACTTTTCCACTTTTCTTATACCTTACTCCCAAAGGCATATTCTTTGATCCAATGACATAAGACATAAACAAGACATACTAACTTTCAGGATATTTTTCTGGCTGTTTCTCATTCTGGAATGCTCTCCCTCTTCTACTTGAACTACCGACCTCTCTGGCTTCATTTAAGTCCCAACTAGAATCCCACCTTCTGTAGGATGCCTTCCCCAATCCCTCTGAATTCTAGTGTCTTCTATCTATTATTTTCTATTTATCCTGGATATATATATATATATACACACACACACACACACACACACACACACACACACACACATATATGTATATATGTATACATATATAGATATAGATAGATATTCTTGTGTTGTCTCTCCCATTAGATTGTAAGTTTCTTAAGGGGAGGAACTGTCTTTTATCTCTTTTTGTATCCCCATTGCTTAGCACAGTGCCTGGCACATAGCAGACACTTAATAAATGCTTATTGATTGATTAATTGTTCACACTCTCCAATTCAATTAATCAGGCCAATCTCTCTTTCTCAAAGGTGACATGTTATCTCTTGTCTCTATTCCTTTGCAAAGGTTATACTCCAAGTCTGGAATGACACTATGCGTGCTTCAGAGAATCCCTGTCTTCCTTCAAGAATAGCTCAAGTATGTTGTTGTTGTTTGTCCTTCATTTTCAGAGGACCAATGAAATCACAGGTGATGTCTTGGCTTGTGTTTGAATTGGATTTAAGTGAGGCAGAGTTGCACACAGTTGTGAGCCTCACTCTCTGAGTCATCAAAATCCAGTGGCAGGACTGGTAAAGACAACTGGCATTGGCCTGGGATGCAGTGAATGACCTTGGCATCTTGGATGTTTGACTAAGCTCTAAGTGCTCCACATTGCCTGCTTCCACTGCCTTCATGACCATTGGAACAAATTTATTCTCATCCACCCATTCCACTAGGTTAAATCTTCACATGTTTGGGGTAGATATCTCCCCACCTCACTGGCTTGTCGGTTACCCTTAACCTGATTTGGACCATCTGCCGAGATGGTTTTACTGGGGTATGGCCATTGTGCATGTTAAATCTTTCTAGAGTCACAGGCGAGATTCAACCAACTCTCACCTGTGGCTCCAAGCTCAAGAATAACCTTGTATATGAAACTTTTCCTGATCTCCCCAATTGCTAGTGCTCCTCTTCTAAGACAATCTTATATTTAACTCTGTATTTATTATCTTTATCTTTATTCTGCATGTACTTATAAATGCCCTTATCTTCTCTGTTAGAATGTAAGTTCCTTATGATTGAGGACTATTTTATTCCTTGCATATGTATTCCCAGTGCCTAGCACATAGCAGATTCTTAATAAATGCTTTTTGATTAATATAAAGTTGAGTTCATTTTTTTACTTAACTGTTGAATCCTGTAAAACTTGTGAAAATGCAAACAGCTATTAACAAAATGATCATAGTCGATGTAAGGTTTACATAGTTTTCCAAACTGTAAATATTTAATGTAGATCCAAGATTCCAAACCAAATAATTTAAATGAATATTTATAACATTGGAATGAATGCAAATTAATTACTGCTTTAAAAAAGAATTAAGGACCAAGGAAAAAAATAGTTATGCTAGTCTTAGAGCATTGATTTTTTAAAAAAATCAGTTCTTCATTGCCAACATGGCGTATATGTTCCAGATGCAATCCCCTAATTGGTCTATAATTTGCTTCAACTATTGATTCTTCTGTTTTATTAAAAAAAAACCTTACTCCTACAATTTCTTACTTCATTAGTAAAAGGAAGTTGGCCAGAAACATCTCAATCATCATTCTTTGAATCACCTTTTTCCAGATAAGGAATGAGATCCAGTATTAGAATGAGATCCAGCCCTGCACAGATTTCTTTGTAGTTATCATAGACTAATCTTGGTTTCCATAACAGCATGGAGGTTAGATGAAGATGATCTTAAAGTTTTTCTCATCTTCTGTAGAGTGTTCCCAAGTAGTTAAATGACACCATTCAGTAGCTGCAGGTGCCTCAACAGCTAGAACATCTCCTGCTAAGGGTTTCTTGCCAACATAGGGATTCCATGTTCAGCCTGGAGTTCTGGGATAGCCCTGCTGAAGGGCTGAGTGGACATTCTCATCTCTAGGTGAAATTTTTCATTTATACACTGGGAAACAGCCTCTGTCATAGGTCCAGTGGTGCTAGCATGCTTGGTGTTGAAGGCTCAGGTCTAAACATTAAACTCTTTACCTGGTTTGGCATTGGCCCATCCTCTTAGGCACAATGGGATACTCTGGATGTACATTCAGAAATTGATTTGGTTCCTTATGTCCTCAGCTGCTCAATCCCTGATTTTTTTTTTACTGATTTTTTTACTCACCTACTGCATGTCTATCTCTCTATTCATGTCTGTCTCTCCATTTTGGGTGATCCCATAGCACTTCATAAGACTCATGGATCAGAGGATTCAGAGTAGGAGAGTCCCTTAGATATATTTTCTTAAATCCCATTTTGCAAATAAAAAAAATGAAGGAGGGAGGTTATTTGCTAGCAATCATGTAGCTAGTTAGTGTCAAGCAAGATTTGAACTATGGAACTCTGACTTCCAATCTAGTGCTCTTTCCATTCATTGGTGCTTTCATATTAATCAATCAAAAAATAAAAAAGAACCATGAAATACCTCCTTAAGGTGGTGGGGATGCAAAGAGAAGCTTACAGTCTAATGGAGGACAATGTACATACATATAGGTATATATAAAACACAAATCAGCAAGCATTTATTAACTACCTGCTTTCTACCAGACACTATGCCAAGCATTGGAGACAAAAACCCAAAAAGTAGAAACAGAGTAACCTTGTGGAAGAAGGCACTCACAGCTAGGGGAACCAAAGGAAGTGGCACTTCAGCTTAACCTGGAAACACCACATTCATTCATTCAAGCATAGGCTATAACTCTTAAAATGGTGTTTTCAATTTTTTATGTCATGGCACTCTGTTGAAACCAAAGACCCCTTCTCAGAATAAGGTTTGTTGCCTACATTAATAGTTGAAAGAAATGCTAAATTTAACTTAGACATTAGTGAGGATAAAGATACACTTTTTTCCTCATGCCAAGTTTGCAGATGCCCTTGAAATCTCTATGAACAACAGGTTAAGAGTGCTTGCTCTAAAATGAGATCTTGTTAAAAGGAAATATATATATATGTATATATATATACATATATATACACACACACCTGTATACATATGCACATATAATATGTATGTACACAGATACTTATATGTAAGAATATATGTGCATATGTGTATGTATATACATATGCATATGTATGTGTATCTAGGTATATATACATATATATATACATATACATATATATACATATATATATACATATACATATATTTATGTGAAATAACACTGGTTTACAGATACAGGACTGCTTTGTCCTGGTTCATGTGTAGTAGTTTTTGAAAGTTTGTCATGGCATATTGAATATAATCCCAACAACAACATGCTAAAGTAAGCAGTATAATAAAAGGTTTTCTTCTTTTTGTGAACTCTTAGGAGTTGGGGAATAGGGTGGGACTTCAAATAGCTGAAGGCATTCATGGCAGAATGGATAGAGTGCCAAGCATGGAGTCACAAAAACTCATCTTCCTGTGTTCAGATCTGGCCTCAGAAATTGCTAGTTATGTTACCCTGGGAAAATCACTTAATCTGTTTGCCTTGGTTCCTCATCTATAAAATAAACTAGAGAAGGAAATGGCAAACCACTCTAGTATCTTTGCCAGATGAAGTCACAAAGAGTTGGACATAATAGAAATGAATGAACAGCAACAACAGCAACAAAACAACAACAATAACAAGTGGGTGAACTTAGGTAAAATGTAGTCCAGTGAATTTGAGTTCTATCTCTGGCAGAATTTTAGAATTGATTATTATGTATTTTTTATGAACATTCAGAAAAAAGAAGCAGTAATCACAAAACTAGTATGTTTCATTAAGAACAGAAAATTTTTGACGGGGTTGTTAGACTCATAAATGAGATGAAGTTTTTAAACATACTGTGCCTAAATTTCAGCAAAGCATTTGATGGTGCCTCATGCTGTCTTTGTAGACAAAATAGATAGAAATGTGTTAGATGATAGTAAATTTTGGTGGATTCAAAACTTGTTAATTATTAGACTCTAAAAGTAGTCATTAATGAATTACCATTGGCCTGAAAAGATGTCTTTAGTAGTATGCCCTCAGGATCTGTCCTTGGTCCTACACTATTCAACATTTTAGTCACTGATTTAGAGATAAAGGCAGTAGAAGACAAGCTTATCATGTTTGCAGATGACTCAGCACTGGGAAGGATAACTAACACATTGAATTATAGTTAGAATCCAAAAATATCATGTGCTAGAATGATAGGTCAAATTGAATAAGACAAACATTAACAGGGATAAATGTGAAGTTCTATATTGGGGTTCAAAGAATCAGCTTCACAAGGGACATGCAGATAGACAACACTTTACATGAACAAGATCTGGGGATTTGAGTCAACTTTGACCTCAATATGAGTCAACGGTGTGGTACTTCAGCCAAAAGAGCTAAAATCATCCTAGACTACAGTGAGAAAAGTTTCCATTATGATTCCTTGAATGATACAGTATATATAATCCTGTTCAAAGACCTACTGATCTTAACCCCTAGAAGAATTATAAAACAGGGCGATATTACAAAAATGTTCACCATTGTTATGGAGGATGTCTAATATGAATCCAAATTGAAGATGGATTCCTGAGGGATGGTGAGGTCCTCTAGATGTTATTGTTTACAAATTACACTGTACTGGCTATATTAAACTGTAGAATATTGAAAAAACATTTTGAAAGAGATCAATAATCATTCAAATGAGTTTGGCCTAAATGTCCACAAAGGAAGGCCAAATGAGTAAAGAATGGCAATTGTGAAGATTACAAATATACATATATTTGAGAGGAAAGACAACCTATAGAACTTGTCCATCATTATGCACACATGGGACAGATAGAACAATGACCTGGGACCAGAATGGAACAGGAGTTGGAGAGCACATTGGATTGCCTTCAGGAAACTGTAAAACTCTTTTAATAATGTTAAGTTCCTGGTGGGAACAAAAGCCCATCTTTTTAATATCAATATTCTATTAGTGTTGCTATATAACAGAGTGGCATAATATACAACAGTTTTATTAAAAAAATCTCTAACAGAGGACAATGGAAAGATGTGGGGCAAGTTTGAACAAGTTGCAACATATAAGCAATGAAAAAGAATTTGAAGAGTAAAAGATGTCACCAGGAAATTTTATGATAGAGAGAAAAGATAGGTTGTTCTCAGGGTAAGGGTAAGAGATGATAGTTGAATAGTCCAGGTATTCAACTAGTATCCTCATTATGCCAGAAGAAAGTAAGGAAGGAGAGGACTGAATTGCAGGCAGCTGTGGCAGTTTCCAGACTTCTCAACCCATGAACACCAAAGACAACTTGAAAGGTCAATGGGAAAAGTCTGTGACTGCGGTGAGAAAGGAATTAGGTCTCAGCCACAAGTCTCGAGTGCAGCCCTGGGCCGCGGCTGTTTCCTGATCTTCCGGCCCACAGACTGAGGGAGAAACCAGTGACTGATCAGAGGGGGATTGCAGGAATCTCTTGCTTTACCTGTGCTTGGATCTGGGTCACAGTTCTAAGGGGTGGTCCTGGGGCAAGGAGGAGTGCTAGTGTGCTGGAGCTTGTTGTGGCGGTGGAGAGGAAACACCTCGCCCCTTATCATACCACCTTGGAAGAACTGAAAATTTTCAGGTCCCCAGAAGCATCTCTGAAAACAGCTATACAAACCCCCGAAGCTTGGGACAGTATATTCTCCACATTGGAGGCAGACTTTTACCTTAACAAACAGTTTAAAACTCAAATAATTGGCTGGGATCATGAGTAAGCAGCGCAAAAAGAGTCAGACTATATTATCTTACTTTGGTGACAAAGAAGATCAAAATATACAACCAGAAGAAGACAACAAAGTCAAAGCTCCTACATCCAAAGACTCCAAGAAAAATATGAATCAGTCCCAGGCCTTGGAAGAGCTCAAAAGAGATTTTGAGAAGCAAGTAAGAGAAGTAGAGGAATAACTGAGAATGACGCAAGAAAATCATGAAAAATAAGTCAACAGCTTGCTAAAGGAGACCCAAAAAAAATACTGAAGAAAATAACACCTTAAAAAATAGCCTAACCCAAATGGCAAAAGAGGTCCAAAAAGCCAATGAGGAGAAGAATGCCCTAAAAAGTAAAATTGGACAAATGGAAAAGGAAGTCCAAAAGATTACTGAAGAAAATACTTCCTTAAAAATTAGAATAGAACAATTGGAAGCTAATGACTTTATGAGAAACCAAGACACTGTAAAACAAATCCAAAAGAATGAAAAAATAGAAAACAATGTGAAATGTCTCATTGGAAAAACAACTAACCTGGAAAATAGATCCAGGAGAGAGAATGTAAAAATTATTGGACCATCTGGAAGCCACTATCAAAAAAAGAGCCTAGACATCATCTTTCAAGAAATTATCAAGGAAAACTGCCCTGATATTTTAGAACCAGAGGGAAAAATAGAAATTGAAAGAATCCACCAATCACCTCCTGAAAGAGATCCCCAAAGGAAAACTCCTAGGAATATTGTAGCCAAATTCCAGAATTCCCAGGTCAAGAAGAAAATATTACAAGCAGCCAGAAAGAAACAATTCAAATATTGTGGAAACACAATCAGGATAACACAAGATTTAGCTTCTTCTACATTAAGGGACCGCAGGGCATGGAGTATGATATTCCAGAGAGCAAAGGAGATAGGATTGCAACCAAGAATCACCTACCCAGCAAAACTGAGTATAACGCTGCAGGGGAAAAATGGTCATTAAGTGAAATAGAGGACTTTCAAGCATTCTTGATGAAAAGACCAGAGCTGAATAGAAAATTAAGACTCAAGTGGAACATGAAGAGATAAATATGAAAGAGAAAATCATAACATGCTTATTAAGGTTGAACTGTTTACATTCCTGCAGGGAAAGATGATATTTGTAACTCATGAGACCTTTGTCAGTATTAGGGTAGTTGGAGGGGAAAAAATTATATGTATGTATGTATAGATATTGATAGATAGATAGATAGAGGGCACAGGGTGAGTTGAAGATGCAGGGATCATATCTGGAGAATAAAATTAAGGGGTGAGAGAGGATTATACTGGGAGGAGAAAGGGAAAGGTAGAATGGGGTAAATTATCTCACAAAAAAAAAACAGAAAAGAAAAGGCTCTTACAGTGGAGGGGAAACAGGGGAAGGTGAGAGAGAATGAGTGAATTTTATTCTCATAGGATTTGACTTAAGGAGGGAAAACATACACACTCAATTGGGTATGGAAATCTGTCATACCCTACAGGAAAATAGGGGGGAAAGGACAAGCGGGTAGGGGGATGATAGAGAGGAGGGCAGATTTTGAAAGGTGGTAATCAGAAGCAAATACTTCTGAGGAGGGACAGGGTCAAAAGAAAGAATAGAATAAATGGGAGGGATAGGATTAAGGGAAGTAGAGTTAGTTTTTCACAGCATGTCTACTATGGAAGCATTTTGCATAACTGCACATATATAACCTACATTTAGTTGCTTGCCTTATCAATGATGGTGGATGGGGAAGGAGGAAGGGAGAAAATTTGGAACCCAAAGTTTTAAAAACACATGTTTAAAAAAAATGTTTTCACATGCAACTGGGAAATAAGAAATACAGGAAATGGGGTACAGAAATCTATCCTGCCCTACAGGAAAATTGAAGGGGAAGGGGATAAGAAAAGGGGGGATAGAGATAGAAGGGAAGGCAGACTAGAGGAAGGGGTATTCAGAATGCATGCCATCTTCGGGTGGGGGGGTGAGATGGGGTGAAAATTTGGAACTCAAAATCATGTGGAAGTAAATGTTGAAAACAAAAAAAAATAAAAAAAGAAAGATTAAAAAAAGAGAAAAAAAAGAAAGTAAGGAAGGCCTTCAGTATATTTAGTAGAACTGTTGTGGAAAACTTATGAGAAGACATGGACTAGAATCATACAAGAATGGGCAGACATGGATGGATTATGTCTGCATTGCTAGAGGGAATATCCAAATCAGTGACATCAGAGATCCATCTGAGTCTCCAGAATGAGGGAGGTCATAGTTCTGCTCTGCTGTGTTCTGGCCAGAACACATAGAGAATATCACATTTATTTCTGGGTCCTATATTTTAGGAAGGACAATGACAGTTTGGAGTATTTCATCAAAAGCTTCACCAGGACCATGAAAGGATTAGAGACCATGACATAGAAAAGTCAACTTGGAGAAGAAAATGCTTGGCAAGGGTTGTGGTGAGGAGGGGTAGTAATGATGTTTCTTCAGAGAACCACAAGTTATTTCACCTCTTTTAGACTTAGTTTCACCTTCAGTAAAATTGCAGGCATTTGAGAGAAGACCAAATAACTTCTAAATTTCCTTCCACCTCTAAATCCTGTGTCAAAATTAGTGCACAAAGGCCATTTATGTGTACATAATAACTAGTACAACAAGCCATTTATGCCCACAGGGCAAATTGAAGGAATAGTGCCTATGGCAAGCACCATGTCATGAAATGTCCCCAAAAATCAACTGTAACCCTACTGTAGCCTACATAACCGTCAAGGTCAATTTGGCTCTGGAGTGTGTGGTGGGAGGGAACAGCAGAGGCCTGGACACAGAAGGCTACTACAAAACAGATAGAGGGGAGGAGTAGTTGAGGGTAGGGCCAGGATGGGTAGGAGCTCAGTACAGTTTGGGAGGGAGGAAGTGCCATCTGGTAGCTTCCTATTTTAGCTAATTATTCTTGCTAACTAAGTGCTAAGCTTTGTTGTATCTATGTTTCTGCAGGACTGCAAATGCTGTCAGCACCCTCTAAATTTGGCACCCTGGGGCAAAGATGAGTCACCCCTCCCTATTTATGGCTCTACTGGAACCCATGTCTCAAAATTTTTAAAAAGTGATTGTAAATTCTCCCCCCACCCTCAGTAGCTTTGTTTCACAGCTGTGCCTGTTTTCTCCTGCATTATTTTTCAGATGTTTAAGGGAGACAGAAAGCAAAGTGGAAAAGTCTCAGGGCTATTGTAAAGGACAACTTTGACAGGTCAAGCTGTTACTTCTGCTGGGACTTCTTGCTTGGTTCCTATGATCTCCTAGCTCCCTGAGTATTTGTTAAGCCCTTAGAACAACTACCTTGCTTCACTTCTTCAATTCCTTGAATTTCTTGGTCATTAAATATTTGCTTCAGAATCCTCCAAAACTTTGTACCTCTTTTATGCCCTTTTCCTCCTTAAGGAAAAGGATTATATCCCTTTGTACCTAGAACCAGAAAGTGTATGCCATATAGTATATGCCTAATAAATATTTTGGGGGTAAAGATTTTTGAATAAATGTCTGTGGCATAGTGGATACAGCATTGGACTAGGAGTCAGGAGACCTGAGTTTTAGTCCAGGCTCTACAACTAATTAGTGGACAAGTCACTCAACCAATCCAGACCTCAATTTTCCTCTCTGTAAAATGAGATGGTTGGACTAAATGATCTGTCAAGTTCTTTCCATTTCACATTTCACAATTTATTCAGCATATCAGAAACTTTACTTTGCTTTGTGCCATCTTGATCTCTGTTGTTCTGATGACTTTTGAACTTCTGTAATAAGATCAAAGAAATTACAAAGAGAAATCTTCTATTTAGTCAGTCAACAAGCATTTATAAAGTTCTTACTTTATGCTAGGTAATGTGAAGATCTCACATTTTAATGAATCAGAAGCTGTATAAATAACTACATGTGTACAAGATATACAGAGAGTAAATAGAAGGTAACCCCAGATATAAATGCTCTAGTAGCTACAGGGACTAGTACAGGCCTCCTGAAAGGTGGCATTTGAGCTTAGTCTTGTAAGAAGCTAAGGAAACTAAGAGATAGAAGTGAGGGAGAAAGAGCATTCCAGGTATGGGGGACATCTGGCATCAAGGCATGAAAACAGAAGATGGAATATTGTGTTTGATGAGCTGCAAGTAAACCAACATGACTCTAGAACAGAGCGTGTGGAGGGGAGTAAAGTATAAGAAGACTAGAAAGGTAGGATGGTACCAAGGTATGAAGAATTTTTAATGACACATAGAAGAGCTTATGTTTGATCCTGAAGGTAATATGTGGGCCACTAGAGTTTACTGAGCAAGGGATGAAATGGTCAGAACTATACTTGAGAAAAACAACATTGGCAGCTGAATGGAAGATTGATTAGGGTGGGGAGAGATTTGAGTCAAGGAAGCCAGATAGAAGACTATAGCAATAGTCTAAGCCAGAAGTGTCCAACTTGCAGCTGGCAGGCCACACAATGAAGTTCTAGAGTGTGATCTGAGCCAGATTAAAATATAGTTGGGAAATGTTTAACAACATGAAAATTTAATACAACATAGATAGTGTTAATTTGTGGTTTTCCAAGTCAATATGAGGCTTGCATGAGTCTGTTTTCTATTTGGATTTGAATTTGACAACATAGGTGATAGATCTGAATTAGGTTGATGGATGGGTGTAAGAGAAGTTGTGAAAGTAAAAATGACAAGATTGGGCAATAGTTTGGATATGTGGGGTGAATTAGAGTGAGGCTGAGGGCCCAGATGAATGGAAAAATGGAGATATCCTAACAATAACGAGAAAGTTCAGAAGAAGGGGAGGGTTTGAGGGAAAAAAAAGCTGTTTTAAACATGTTGAGTTTGAGAAGCCTCTGAGACTTCCAAATCAAGATGTCGAAAGGCAGTTGGTAATGTGAGATTGGAGCTCAGGAGAGATAGTAGAGCTGGATATATAGACCTGGGAATCATCTGAATAGAAATGGTGAGGGTAATCCAGGGTTGTGCAACTGAAGGATATTAACAGCAATAGGACAAGGAAGAAAAGAAATCAAAAGTAAAGCACAGAATATAAATTCATCTGGATAATTATGAAGTCAAGACTGCAAAGAAAAGAAAGTAGAACTACAGCAGGAATGATGAGCTGGGAAGATAGTGAAGGAGGAACTATAGGTCACAGCGAAGATGAAGATTAGGTTTAAGAGTGATGGAGAAAGAGTGGAGCCAAGATGGCAGAGTAGAGGCAGCAACCCAGACAAACTTTCTGAATATCCCCCCAAATCAATTTTAAAATCACTCCTCAGAAGGAATTCTGAAGTGGAAGAACAAACAGAAGATAGAGATGAGACATTTTTCCTGCCCAAGACAACTTAGGAGGTCAGCAGAAAATATCTGTGACTCCAGGATAGGGGCTAGTGTGGAGAAAGTGGTAGCAGCACCAGTAATGATCCTTGGAGGCTGCTGCAACAGTGGTAGTAGCAGTATTTAGATCTCTCAAGCCAGAGACAGTAGGAGACCTGGAAACCTGTTAGAAAGAGATTATGGGGAACCCTGAGCTGGCATTGGGTACAGAACCCTGTTGCATTGCCCGTATGCAGTTCTAGGTTGTAGCTCCAAGGCAGAGAGGAGCATGAGTGCTTCAGCTGCAGGAGATCAGGGGCCCTGGTCACAGTTCCAGGGCCAAGAGAGCTCTAGGACTTGTGCCTGCAGGGAAACAGGGGGCCTTCCAGGGTAAAGAGCAGAGCACAGACCAGGAGAGCAGTGATCACACCTCTCCCCAGATCACACCACCTTGGAAGTACAGAAGACTTGCAGATTCTCAGAACTACCTCTGAAAACAGCAGCATGAAAAAATCTGAAGCCTGGAACAGTGTATCCCCACCTCCAGGTGAGCAGAGTCCAACTTCATCCTAAAGTTCAAAATCAAGAAACAGGCTGGAAAAATGAGCAAACATCAAAAAGAGATCTTGACCATAAAGCAATTATGGTGGCAGGGACAACCAAGACAAACTCAGAAGAAGATAACAGTGTGAAAAAACTACAAGCAAAGCCTCAAAACAAATGCAAACTGAATCCAAGCCCAACAAGAATTCCTGGAAGAGTTTTCAAAAAAGAGACATATGAGTGATAGAGGAAAAATTGAGAAAAGAAATAAGAACCATGCAAGAAAATTACAAAAAAAAGAGAATTAGCAGCTTAATAAAAGAGGCATAAAAGAGTGAAGACAATAACACCTTAAGGTGTTACAGAATTGACCAAATGGAAAATGAGGCACAAAAATTTGCTGAAGAAAATAATTTAAAAAAAGAACTGGAAAAAAGAAAAGCTAATGGCTTCATGAGACATCAAAAAAACAATAAAACATAGTAAAAACAATAAAAATAAGAAAAACCGTCAAATATCTTTTGGGAAAAAAAACTGGCCTGGAAAATAGATTGAGAAAAGATAATTTAAGAATTATTGGATTACCTGAGAGGCATGATAAAAAACAGCCTAGACATCATATTTCAAGAAATTGTAAAGAAAAGCTTCCATGATATCCTAGAACCAGAGGGTAAAATAGAAACGGAAAGTATCTACTGATCATCTCCTGAAAAAAAATTCTGGAATGGATCATTTCAATGTCCACTTCTACTGATTAGAAAAATGCAAATTAAAACAACTCTGACATACCATCTCACACCTATCAAATTGGCTAACATGACAGAAAAGGAAAATGATATGTGCTGGAGGGGATGTAGAAAAATATGCACACTAGTGCATTGTTGGTAAAATTATGAACTAGTCCAACCACTCAGAACTATTCCCAAATGGCTGTAAAACTGTACATACCCTTTGACTCAACAATACCATTACTAGGTCTCTTTCCAAAAAGATCAGAGAAAAAGGAAAAGGACCATATGTGCAAAAATATTTATACCAGCTCTTTTTGTGGTGGCAAAGAATTGAAAACTGAGGGGATGTCCATCAATTGGGGAATCACTAAACAATCTGTGGCATATGCTTGTGATGGAATATTATTGTGATATAAAAGTGTTGGGGGGGATGGTTTCAGAACAACCTGGGAAGACCTATATAAACTGGCAAAGAAGTGAAGAGAGCAGAACCAGGAAATCATTGTACACATTAACAGCAATATTGTAATGATGATCAACTGTGAAAGACTTGGCTGTTCTGATCAAGACAATGATCCAAGAAAATTCTAAAGGATTCATGATGAAAAAGTGCTATCCACCTCCAGAGAGAGAGAGAGAGAGAGAGAGAGAATTCTGAGTACAAATTGGAGTGTATGTATGTATGCATGCATGTATGTATTTTTCCATGTACGTGTGATGTATATATTCATATATATATAATATATATATATATACATATATAAACTTTCTCTATTTTTCTTGCTTTTTTGTAACATGGATAATATGGAAATATGTTTTGCATGATTTCACACATACTATTGATATCTTATTATTTGCTTTCTCAATGGATGGGAAAGGGACTGGAGGGAAGGAGAAAATTTGGAATTCACTTCTTTTAAACGAATGTCAAAAATAAATAAATAATAGATAAACAAAAAGAGAGTGAAGCAAAGGGAACAGATGAAAAAACAGAAATGAATGATCAGAGAGAGAACTTTCAGAGTTTAGAATTATGGAGGTGGCAATTATTGGAGATATAGAGATCAAACAATAACTATCCCTCTGGGTAGCAATGGTTGACTGAACATGTAGGTAATAGAATTTAAGGAAATTGGCAAACTTAAGGAGGTAAATTTGAGGAGGTTGTTTGAGGGAACACCTGCATATATATTGATGCCCCACTTCATATGTTAGGTTAAAGAGAGACTATGAGCTCTTCAAGAAAGGAAAGACAGCGCCCTGTCACTGCAACATAGATTTAGACTAGATGATACAGATAAATGGAGTGAACCTCATGGGGAGAAGGTTGCTGAGTCATGGTGGTAAAGGTCGAGTCTAAAAGTGAGAGTGGGGAGCAAGGATTATGGTAATTGCCTTTCCTGGCCCAATATGTCAGGAGATGTGAGAGTAGGAGAAATCAGTGCTGGAGAGAATGGCCAAGAAGGTAGTTATCTTCTGGAGAAAGTCAGGTTTCTGGGAATAAAAAGATGGAAAAAAATATGAAAAAAGAATGAAGGGAAATTTGTCAGTACTCCAGAAAAGGTTGTGGAAGGCATGATGGGAAGAAAATTCAGAGTAAGAAATAGACTAGAGAATGTAAAATTGAGCTAAGTAGGGATGGGGTATCTGGAGAGAGAAAGCAGAAGACATTGGACAGCTAATGGGTAGATGGAGGAGGAGGCAAAGAAAAGAAAGTTTCTGGGGAAAAAGAAGGTTGCAAGGCAATAAAGAAATTGTTGAAGCGCCTACTTCATCTTCTTTAGCACTGAAGATAAACATGTTTTGAAGTTTTAGGAATATCTGACATCACATTAACCTGTTCTTCTAAACCAGAGGTTCTTGACCTGTACATGTGTGCATATGTATGTATGTATGTATGTGTGTGTGTGTGTGTGTGTGTGTTTGTGAGATGGAATCTTTTGGTAATCTGGCAAAGCCTATGGATCTTTTCTCAAAATAAATGTTTTTAAATGCATAAAATAAGATACAAAGGATTACAAAGGAAATGGATGGTATTCATTTCTTTTGTTTAACTAAGTGGATATGTATTGAGGAATTTATTCTTTAGATTTAAAAAAAAATAATTTGCAGGGGCAGCTAGGTGGCACAGTAGATAGAGCTCCAGCCTTGGAGTCAGGGGGACCTGAGTTCAAATCTAGCCTCAGACACTTAACACTACCTGTGTGACCTTGGGCAAGTTACTTAACACTGATTGCCTCACCAAAAAGCCAAAAAAAACACCCCAGTTCTCTGGGGAGTACTGGGAGGGACAGATTGATAAAATACTTGTTATACTTGAAAATAAAAGTAATAAAATACAATCAGCAAAATATTTAAAAACAAAACAAGTTCACAGACCCCAAGTTAAAAAACCCCAGATAAATCACATCTGGGAAGGTGCCAACAATACATCACCACAGGTACACATAGAAGGGAGAACAAACTTACTTTTTTCCCTATATTGTCTTTGAAGTTTTCTCTAAGACTAGTGGTGGACTGAAGCTGTGATGAGGATGTCACTCCTAGTGCCACCAATATAATATTTCTTCTCAGATCAGACAATCTTAGGGTTTTTGGTCAGTTAGGGATAGATAGGGAATGTAGATAGTCACAAGTGACTGTCATGATGGCAAGGTTATGCTGAAGCCTGCTAGCGGGTAAGTGTGGATAAGTATAGATAGTCCATAGTTTGAGTGATGTATTGTGAAATGGCAGAAGCAGAGCTTCTAGAGACCTAGGGTCATAGCAACCAGAAAAGGATCTTGTCACTAGTTACTTCAACAACTGTGTAAGAGCCTTTTATTCTGGGATAGCAGAGACTTAACTGCATAGTCCTCTTCTGAAAGGTCATCTCTTTTGCATTTAAAAGTCTTTCCTTTTCTTTGACCTAAAAGCTCTGCTGGCTAAACTACTCTCTAGGCAGTAAGAAGATATCCTTGGGATGGTGCGAGGTTTTCTAATGTCAATCAACAGATATTTATTAAACACTTACTATGTGCCAGTTATTGTGCTAAGAGTTCCAAAGACAAAACTAAAATAGTTCCTGCTCAAAAAGCTTACATTCAACTGGAGGAGACAGTATATATACATATAAGTATAAAAATATATAACCAATCAATAGGTCATTTTTATGGGGAGGAGAATCACTAGTCATTGGGGATAAGGGCAGGGGTGGTAGTTGTGGAAATCAGGAAATACATCATGTCAGAAATGAAGCTACCAATAGAATTAAAGTTTGGATTCTAGGCCTCCTCTTTATTGGTATTATCTTCCTGTAAACAAACACCCTGACAGAGGGGAACCCACTTCAGAAAGGGAAATATTCCAGGGTGGAGGCTAGACAGTTGTTGAATGAATGACAGAAATATGAATTGAACAGTAGTAGTAGTAGCAGCAATGGTAGTGGTGGTCATGATAGTAGTGGTAATAGTAGTAGTAGTAGTAATAGAAGTAGAAGCAGCATAAGCAACAGTAACTGCAGTAATTCACCTTTGTATAGCACTCTAAGTTCTTGAAAGTGTTTTCCTCATAGCAACCCAATGAGGTAGATAGTACAAGTAGTATTCCCCATTATACAGATGAGGAAACTAAAGCTCAGATTAAGTGACCCGTACATGGTCACAAGAGGCAGCTAGGTGGCTCAGTGGATAGAGCTTTAGGCCTTGAGTCACGAAGACCTGAGTTCAAATCCAGCCTTAGACACAACGTGACTCTGGAGAAGTTACTTAACCTCTATTTGCTTTAATCTATTGGAGAAGAAAATGGCAAACCACTCCAATATCTTTCCCAAGAAAACACCATGGACAGTATTAGAGTGCTGTGGTTTACCAGATCATGAAGAGTCTGACATAACTGAACAACAACAACATGTGGTCACAAAGCTAATAAAGATTTGATCCAGATTTGAACCCCTGTCTCATTTTAAATCTAGCATTCTTTTCACTAAATACTACATTTGAATGGTAAACCTTTCAGAGGTATCTCAGGCACAGTGATGCTAGGTAATGTCACTCATCTTTAGGAAAGGTGAGAAGCAGTGTGTTTCACCTTTTGTGTATAAGCACACCAGACATTCTATAGTAGTTAGAGAAAAGTCCATTGCTAATCCTTCACATGATGAAAAGAAGAATTCAGCTGGCCTACAATCTTACGCTCACTTGCAATGAACTCCTAAGAGATGGGTTTCCAGCCTAGGGCTCTGCATAAGGCATCTTTTATCTCCTTATTCCTCAGGCTATACACAACAGGGTTCAGCAAGGGTGTGATGACAGTGTAAGTCACCGAGATAAGTCTATCTTCCAGAGAATTGTGGGATTTGGGCTTGAGATAAACAAAGGAAGTACAGCCATAGTGGACGATGACCACAGTGAGGTGAGAGGCACAGGTAGCAAAAGCCTTCTGTCGCCCCTCAGCAGAGGCAATCTTGAGGATGGTGGAAAAAATGAGGACATAGGAGATGAAGACCAGGACCATAGGCAGAACAATAACACCCAAACTGATGAGCAAGGTGACAAGCTCTTTAATAGTTGTGTCTGCACAGGCAAGTTTTAGCAGTGGGCGGATATCACAGAAGAAATGGGAAATGATGCTAACATCACAGAAAGGCAGGCTGAACACAGATGGCACCTGAATGATGGCTGTGCCAAGGCCCATGCTCCATGACCCACAAGCTAGCTGAGCACATGTTGTCTTTCCCATGATGACTGGGTACCTTAGGGGGTGACAGATGGCCACATAGCGGTCATAGCCCATGGCTGTGAGAAGGAAGCAGTTGTTGACACCAAAGGTAAGATAGAAGAAGAGCTGTGTGGAACAACCTGGGATGGTAATAGGTTGGTATGGGTGCAAGAGTCCAGTCAGCATGCGTGGTATGATAGCCACAGTATAGCAGGTCTCTGAGATAGATAACACACTCAAGAAGAAGTACATGGGTGTATGAAGTTGTCGATTGAGAGAGATGAGTGTCAAGATGAGAGCATTGCTGGCCAAGGTCAGTAGGTATAGGATGAGGAAAATCACAAAGAGGATGAGCCGGTGCTTCCATCCAAAGCTAGAGAAACCCTCTAGGGTAAACTCACTTATAGTGGTGAAGTTTGCCCTTGGCATTGAGGAAATCCTGTGGGTGAAAAGGAGGATGGGAAGTGGAGAGAAATGAGGGTCTGATCATGAAGTAACGTGCTTTTAAGATGGCCGTCATTGGGCAGGGGACCTGACTCAACAGAATGAGATATGTTCAGATTTATTACATGATACCCTTTCTCTAAGAGCCATTATTGTCTGATCATTGGCCAAGGGTCTTATTATGGGCATTGACTATCTCTGTCTTCTCCTTTAGGACATGTACACAGTGGTTCCTAGGACCTCCATGATGGATTGGAGAAGGCTCACAGGATCACATAATTAGAGCTGTGAGGGACCTTAGACATCATCTACTCTAAACCCTCACTTCACAATTGAGAAAATGGAGAATTAGAGATAAAGTGACTTGCCCAAGGTTATATATGTAGTAAGTACTCTGAGGCCAAAGCCAGCATTCTTCCCACTGCACCATTGAAGAAGAGGAACAAAAAAAAGGAGTTATGGATATTGGTCAAAAAAGGGGAGGGACTGGAAAAAATGCACCCAAACCTGCAATTGCACCTGCTCTGAGAAACCCAGATTCACCTAGATCCTGGGTCACAGAATCTAGAGACCCAGAAAAAACTGACCATCCTGGGATTGAGGTGATGGAAAATTTTATACCCATTCAATGAAGATTAAGGGACCTTACACAGAGTGCTAAGTACTCTACTGAGGACTTTTTTGGGGGTGTACGGGTTCTGACCTGACTTTGCCCTCATGTACTTACATTTTAGTATTTCCAGACAGACAACACTTCCCAAGATAATTATCTGAAAGCCACTAAAATGTTAATGTCTAAAGTCATTGCATGGATAATTTCTGTTGTCATAATATTTGAAAAGAGGGTGTAGAGTCTTTACAGGCTTCCTAGAGGAGTTCTCTAAAGTTAAGTTCTGGGGGGAAGATATCAAACATGTGGCATGAACAAAATGTGTGAGATGATTGAGGAAGAAGCACAGGGATCGTCCAGAAAGGAGAACATACTGAGGGTGTGTGGCATCATGCATCCCTGTTGATGTGCCAAAGCTGTGAGTATACAGAGAAAAGAGAAAGATATTCTTTTTATGGCTGTGGCAGTTTTGTGAGTAGCTTCATTCCCCACACAAATTGCCAAGTGTGCAGCTCCCCAAATGAAGATGGATCTTGGGAGCTGCTAGATTGTTCATTTGTCCAGGATACTTGGGTTCTGTCCTTATTTGGCATGTTCCTTACATTCATTATACCTTGGTGAAGGCAACACTTATCCTGATCTTTTTGCCTTGAACCTGGATCAAAGGGGAGGATACAGAAGGGGAGTAAGGGATCTCTTACATCCTCCATATACATAGAATGCCTTGCTAGTTAAAAGAGGGATAATCAATTTTATATGATTCAATAGGGGTCACATGCCATTTTTCATATGAGTCCCCATGTCCTAAGGAGTATTTGGGGACAAATAGATATGAATTTATTAAGCATTTACTGAGAGCAGAAAACAATGCTAGACAGTGGAAGAGATAGTAAGTTTAAAAAAGACATAGGCTCTGTCCTCAAGGATCTCATGGTTTAGAAGGGGACAAAAATTGTACATTTCTACCGTGCAGTCATTGTTTCCATATTCTCCCACAGGAATCTTGGTTGTCAACTCTGATATACTGGATGCTCAAAGGTGGGCCTTTGCCTTATCTTGTATGGAATCAAGCTTACATACCACTTGCAGTCCATCTCCACATGATGCTGCTTGCACCTCACCATCATCCCCATCTCCTTCCACTGACCTTTGCAGTTCTCCTTTATGTGTTGTCTTCTTCCATTAGAATATAAGTTTCTTGAGGGCAAGAATTGTCTCACTTGCTTGTATTTGTATCTCAGGTGCTTAGCACAGTGTCTGGCATATAGTAAGCACAAAATAAAGTCTGTATCTATGTATCTATCTATGTGTCTATTTTTTTTTTCAAGAAGAGAGATAGGAATGGTATGAATGCATCCTCCCCCAAACCTACTCAGTATGAGCCCAGCCTAAAAGAATACACATTGTGCCTGACTCACCAGCTGATCCATTGGAAACTATTGTATGAATTTTCTCAAGGCTGAGCCCCAGGTACACCTTTTTGAGGTGTTCTAGTTATTTTTCCCTTTTCCTCATTTGTCATGAGATTTTTTTCTGTAAATAATCACATGATCCTGTTCTCAATTAGACAATCTATAATGTCATACTCTGTCAACTTTAGTCCTCCAGTAACAAATGGTATTTTCAGTGAAGTGGTAGACAAGAGAATTTTAGCAAGATGGCTGAATGAATGGCTGTGTCAAAAGCCAGTGATCCTTTACCGTCTCAAAGCAGCAATAGATGTGCCAAGTAAAATAAGAGTACCACAACAAAGAAAAGGGGAAAGGAAACATGTTTTTCACATAAGAAACCTGACGGAAAAGCTTGACAGCAGATGGGAAAAATCAACAAACGAAAAAGAGACCATAATAAAATGAATAAATATACAGAGTTTAAGAATGTGAAATGAATAATCCAGAATAAAAAATAATTTTGAAACAACTAGACTACCTGAAACAAGCATGGCACAATGGTCAGAATGCCAACAGTGGATCAGAAGTTTAATACAACAAATGAAAGAACTTATAAGGAGGGATATTAGCTTAAATAAGAATTTGAAAAGACAAAAAAGTTGGAGTCTTAGAACATATAATGAAAAAGCATACCAAAGCATTGAAAACTCAGAAAAACAGAATAACAGACACCAAAATGCCAAAAGGAACAATGAATTTAAAACCAAATCAAAAGACAATAAAATTAGAAAAATCACTTAGGATCTCTATAGACTGAAGTGAACCTTGAAGACTAAGCTTAGTGAGACATTCTGAGAATTATTGCCCTCCAGCAAAACAAAACAAAACAAAACAAAACAAAAAAACCAGAAAGGCATGGAAAAAAAGTTCAAAATCCTTATTTCAGGAAAGTACACAAGAAAATTAATGGAAAGGTGTTTTTTTTTTTAATTTGCTCTTTTTTTAAAGTGAGGAAAATACAGATTGCTAGGGAGGAACCTAATGCTAACTTACCCAAAAATGTAGTCTCCAAGTACCAGAGTTTCAATTTCAATGAATGAATTTTGCGAGAATCCAGGAGATTTAAGTTTACATATTCAGAAACACCACTTCTTCTGTAGAACTACTCATTGATGACAAGAAATGAAAGACAGTGCTGAAATATTATATACTAAAAATAAATATTTTTAGCTTGCAATTTAAAATGAGAAGACTTATGAGGTTAATTCTTTTTGATAAAAAAAGATGGATCATAACCACATTCACAGTTATTATACAACAACAACAATCCAAAATCCAGAGACAAATAGAGCCTTAGAAACATAAAATCATCAAACAAAAGAAGCTTAATAATGGTGAACTAGTACTTTCTGATAAGGATTCATTATTCAATAAGTATAGGACATTTATATAAATACATATAAGTGTATGTATATATAAATAAATATATATGTGTGTATATATATAAATTAAATAAATATATGTGTCTGTGTATACACACACAAGAAATTCCTTAAATGGATGAGTTGCCAAAATATATTAACAATCCTTAAAAAAACCTTGCAAACTACTAACAACCATATAAAAGACTGATCTGGTTGACTAATAATAAGGAAAATGCAATGAAAACAACTCTGAAGTTTAACTTTATCCCAGAAAGTTTACAAAGATGGAAAAAAAATGAAAACAGCAAATGTTGTAGGGGGTATGAGCAGACAAGCATGCTAATATGTTACTGGTACAGCTATGAATTGGTCCAAATGTTCTGGAAAACAATTTGGAATTGTGCTAATAAAAAGTGTCTTAAATGCTCATTCCCTTTGGCAATACTAAGTATATACCCCAAGGGGTGAAGAATGAAATGAAAGGTTCTATATAAACTAAAATATTATTAGCAGAATTTTTTTGTGGCAGAAAAGAATTGAAAGCAAAGAAGATGACCACAAATTGGGGAATGGTTAAACAAACTACATGAATTTAATGTAATATTGCTGCACAATAAGAAATTACAAATATGAATAATTCAAAGAAGCATGGAAACACTTATTTGAATGAGTGCAGAATAATTCATAACCAGAAAACCAATATAAAAAATGACCATGATGATATAAATTAAAAGAACAATAAAATGAAACCAAATACTGTGGAATGATAATGACCAAACAGCCCCAGAGGAAAGTTGAGAAAATGTACTTCACTACCTTCATTGAGAAGATCCAGAAGTATGCATGTAAAGTGTTGAAAATATTACTAAATTTCCAAATATACCGTAAAACTGTTGAAAACACTAGCATATACATATCCAATGATATTGAATTTTTTTTTTCCTGGGGAAAGATATTTTCCTATAGCATGAAAAGGATAGATGACAACTCAAAGATTAAAAGTTGCATAGAGGAGGCAATACTATTGACCCTTAGAAATTCTACCTTGTCTAAGAGTCATTTAAAAAAATAAAGAAAGAACACTTGTGGGCTACTCTAATGGAGGACAACTGGACAGAGTGTAATAGAGACAGAAAGGAACAAAAAGGGAATAAGTGAACTAGTATTTTTGAAATATGATAATCATTCAAAGAGGTAGGACATCAAGGAGGGGGCAGGATACTGACTGAGCTTCACTCTTGTCTAAATTGGCAAAGGGTATTATGAAAAAGAAAACAGTAAAAGTAGAGTTAAAGAATCTGGAATTGGGCTGGACAGAGGAGTAAGAGCTAGGATGTGTGAGAGGGGAGACATGGAAATGTTTCAAAGGAAAAACTATAAATATCTAATTTTAATTTTTTTAAAACAAAAAAAGGGAAATATTTGGGGATCTGGGTTTATAGGAAGAGGAATGTGTGTCTGGTGCAGAAAGGAATTAAGTTTTTGCTAGGAAACGAACTGTTTATTACTAGTCCTGATTCTTTGAAAACTAAAATAACAATTTGATGGAAGGAAAAGCAAACAATAATATTAACCTTGAACTTGAATATATACGAACTAAAATCATTCATAAAATAGAAGAAATTTGCAAAATAGATTAGAAAACATGACATAACAATTTTTTGCATACAAGATAAAACAATTTAAACAAAAAGACACATACAGAGTTAAAGTAAGGGTCAAGAAATAAAAAATAACATATTTAGCTGAGTGCAAAAATGCAGAAGTTGCAATCACGATTTCAGATAAGGTAATAGTAAAATTGATACTACCGAGAAACAAGTAGGGAGATCATATCATGTTTAAAGATATCTAAATATATATGCATTTTTTTAACCAGATCTGTGATTTCATAGGTGTAGGGAGTTCTTGTCTTGGTGGTGAAATTCTTTTAACAATGCAGACCACCATGTTCTTTGCAACTGATAATTTAAGAGAGGTGCTTAGGGTACTGGGATGATTTGCTCAGGGACAAACAGCCAGTATGCGGCAGAGGGCTTGAATCCAAGTTTTTCTGATTTCAAAGCCAGTTCTATGTCCACTTCCCAATGTTACCTCTCCAATGAAATAACATTCCTATTAAATATATATGCACATATATTTACCTATGAATGGAATCACCTTTAGGAATACCTAGAGGAAAAACTACCTGAAATACAAGAAGTCCTAGAGGGTATTATTATAAAAATAAGTGATTTTTGCATGCTTCAGAACTTATCATAGTTAATATGAAGACAAATAAGAAGGAAATTAAAGTTCTGAAGAGTATATTTGGAACACTAGCTTTGATAGACTTTTGATGATTATGGTGATCTTAGAGAACTCTTATTTGTCAACATCATATGACACTGTTAATAATAATAATAATTAGCATTTATGTAGTTCTTTAAGGTTTACAAAGTTCTTATGTATGAATTTTTATGTTGATTTTTTTCTTCTAGCCATATTCCATATTTTATCACAAATAACTTTAAAAATAGGTCAAGCCATATTTGTTTTAAGTGTGTAAAACATTTAAAAAATTTTTTTATTTTTCTACTTATGCATTTATTTAGACCTTTGCTTTAAAAAGTTGTTACTCTACTTATACACAACACAAACAAATGATTCGAGAAGATATCAGTAATGTGTTGCTTCCTAATAATTAAAATAATAATAAAATAATGGCTAGAATTTATATAATGCTTTAAAGTTTATAAAGAGATTTACAAATACTGTCTCATTCAATCTTCACAACAACTGTGGGAGGTATGTGCTTGTTATCCCTATTTACAGATAAGGAAACTTAGATAGTTAAATGTTCAGCTTGTCACACAGCTGGTAAATGTCTGAGTCTGGATTTGAGTTCTTCCTAACTCCAAGTTCAACATTTTACCCACTATACCACCTAATTGTTAAAAACAAAACAAAACAAAACAAACTAATTACATTTTGTGGCCTGAGGAATTCAAATAAATGCTGAGAGTTAGGCTATGAAGACATACAGTATTATAGGATCTGTAACTAGATAGGACCTCAGAATTCATTTAGTCCAACCTTTTCACTTTACAAATGAAATAACAGGCTCACACAGATATAAGTTTCAGGGACAGGATTTGAATTCTGGGCACTTGATGCCAGAGTAAATGTTTTTTCCCACTGCATAAACCCAGAAAAACAAATGAATTGGGAATAGCTTTTTTTCAAAGAACTGCTAGGAAAATTAGAAAACAGTTTATTGGAAAAAATTTTACTGTATACAATAATAAAACTCAAATGGCTAAATAATCTAAGTATTTAAAAATCAGCATATTAAAATGAAGGAGAAAGGAAGTGTATGTTTTTAAAAGTTATAGATATTGAAAAAAAGTAGTAATCAGGCACAAGATAAAAATTTTTCAGGGAGATTTAAAAAATCAATTTAATTACAAAAAATTAAAAAGTTTTTGTGTTAACAAAACCAATGTAATTAAAATAAAAAGCGAGGATGGGGGACAAACCTTTGTGCTATTTATCTTAGATAAAAGTATGACATCCAAAATTTATTTACACTATTTTCATATATTAATATATGAGATTAGTACAAGTGGTTAAAGTGCTAATATCCTTTAATAGTTTTCTTTTTCCCCCATTTCCTTTTCATTCTGAATTTTAAAAACACCAATTAAAACAAGCAATTACATATACAAGAAATAGAGATTATACATGACACTATAAAATCCTATTATATAAAGCTTGCTTTTCCTTTTTAGTATTATAATAAATTCAACATACAACTTTCAAAACTTTCTTGCTTCTCTGTAATTCCTTTCTCTCTCTTTTTATTTGTTTTGGGGAATTCTATTCCCTAGCCCCATTGTCCCTTCCATTCCATCCCCCAAAATAAAAAAAAAAGAAAAGAAAAGAAAAACAAAATCCTTGTAACAAATATGTACAGTCAAAGAAAACAGATTCTCACATTGGTCACGTGCAAGAAAGTTTTCAAAAAAAATACATGCAACCTACAATCATCTCAAATAAATACACATAAGAAATCATTAGAGATCTAAAAATGCAAATTAAAATACTTCTTGAGATAATTGCCTCACTTCTATCCAAATGACAAAGATTCAGTTTTGAACAGTCTCTGAAAAGACAGGTATACTAATTTATGGCTTCAAGTCAAATAAAAGGAATATAAAACTAGTTTTGAGGTTTCCCTTTATCCCCATTGAATTGACAGAAATGTTAAAAGATGGAAATATTCAATGTTGAAGGATCTACAGGAAGACAGGCACACTGATATACTGTTGGTGAAGCTGGGAATTCATCCAGTCATTTTGGAAAACAATTTGGAATTATGAAAAATGCTTCTAAATTGCTTATACCCTTTGATCCAGGGATCCTACTATTGGGTTTATTTCCTACCAAGGCCAGTGTCAGCAAGAAAGGACTCAAAAATATAAAAAATACTCATAGCAGCACTAACTGTAACAGCAAAAGCTGGGAACAAATTGTGTTTTATATTTCAAAATGGCTAAATAAATTATATGTGAATGTAATGGAGTATTATGTTGTCATATGGAATGATGGCTACGTAAAATCAAGAGGAATGTGGGAAGACTCATATGTAGGATAAAAAGAGAAGAAATCAGAATAAAAAAAACATTCAAAATGACTAAAAATGTAAATAAAGAAAATAAGGCAATGAAATTCAGGTCAAATGCAACAGATAAAGCTGGGAGAAGATTATTAAAGTTAAAATATATGTCCTTCCTTTCTACTAAGAACTGGTCAAATACAAAGATAGAAAGTACCAGTTACTATCAACTGAAATAGTTGTAGCAGGCAATTTTGCTGAACTGTTTTGGGGGAATATAATTTATGGAGTGGTGGTATGGGAAAGATTTTTTTTTTTACAGTGTCAAAACAAATATATCCCTTTGCTTTTAAGAAGTGGCAGAAGGAAAAGATAGTGGGATTCCATGGGGAAAACATCATGAGATATTATATAATTACATAAACTCCATTTTCTCTCCCTCTTCAATGTCACTTACACTTTGCTGAGCAGGACTGACACTCAGCTAGAAGGCTGGAGAGAAAGGTTAGGAAGATGCTTAATGAGGAGGATGGATACAGTAGCTGCTCCCCTTGTTCATCTTCAGACATAGCCCAGAGTGTCAGTGTCTAAGGAAACCTGTGTGGAGGGAAAAGAAATTCAGAATTGAGAGAATATGCAGCTGGCCAGGACTGGAAGGGAGAATCACAGCAGGCGTTCCATTCACTTTTAGACCCACCCTCTGGAAGAACGGACTTTTAAATTTTGAGAGCCAGAAGTTCAGCTTTGAAGCCCTCAGGGCGGAGCCTTTTTGTCTAGCCCAGGACCCTGGAGTAGCTTTCCCTGAAGATACCGGGCCCATCCCTGTGGGATGAGTATGAAGAGTTAGGATCTAAAGAGCAGAGTGCCTTGGGACTTTGTTGCAAATGGGTCTCATTTCTTGATCTCAAAGAGAATGCTTTGGAACCCTGGGGTTGGCTCTGATTCCAGGCTAGAATTCTGAGGGGGCTGGGGGATTGCATGATGGGTGAGAGATATTTTCCCCTAAAAACAAAACTATTGACTTCAGGTCATGGTCCTGCCAACATCTTTGATATGTTGCCTGTCTATCTGTTTTGTTGTACTTATAAGAGATCACCTGAATGCAGAGAAGGTCTCTTTGCAGAGCAGAAGAGGGAGAACTTCAGGTCCCAAACAAATGTTTAGCATGAAGCATCTTGGTCCACAGCAAAGCATCGAACAGACTAGTGATGACCTGGTAATGGTCCCAGGAGCTTCAGCACCAGTCACTGATGGAAAGTTAAATGCCCTGCACTTTTAAGTTGTTGGGCTATTTAGGTGGTTTAATGAAGCAGAATTTCAGTAGAATTTTGAAGTAAATTTGATAGTGGCCTCAATCATTAATTTGTATTCTTGACATATTGGCAATTGCTTGCATTAATCCTGACATGATATACACATACTCAGCATCGGACCAGTGAGTCACTGATCATGTGGGCCTGTGTAGGTGGAGGAACAAAATCCATATAGATGACAGTGGTCATTCATGATTGACTAGGTGAATAGCAGGGATTATTAAAAAACTAATTGGCCAAAGGTCTGGAGCAAAAAATTGGGCAGAGACAAGCCAATGAAGAGAGTGATGGGAGTGAAAGGAGTGTGGTGGGGAACGCTATGGTTCCTAATATAACAGGAACAGTTTTCATCAGGAATATCTGACCTCCCTTTGAGATGATGGAAAAAGACATGGGAGAGCCTAGTTAGCATGTCTGAGTACTAGATGGGCAGATTTTGTAAGCTTGTAAGCTATCCTGCTCTTTTACTGAGCAAATTATATCATTTTAGCTGAGTTTACTCATATGTGTATATGTATATGAATATAAACACACATATTTATAAATATATCCATATTTTTAGCGCAAAACTGGAAAAAATGACTATGGACGCACATTGAGACGTACATATATGAATAAGTAGGGCTATGTTTGCAAGACCACAGTCCTGTCAGGGAATTTATGATTAAATAACTATTTATAAAGTGCCTAGGATGTGCAAAGACAAAGATGAAACAGTACCCACCCACTCGTATTCTACTGAGAAAATACAACACGTATACTCACGAGCAAATGCAAGGTGGGAGAAAATAACAACAAGTAGGGGTGGGGTTGAGGGTGGTAAGAAGTCAGGAAAGACTGTCTTGGATGCTGTGCCTAAACTGAACCATGAAGAAAAGTGGAGGTAAGGAAGGAAGGAATCCATTTAAGGCATAGGGAACAAAATCCACATGAGTCCTTTTCCCCTCACTCCCTTAGGGGGGGAAAGGTTTCTTTTGAAAACGTATACCCAGAGCTGGTGTAAAGATTAATTCATATCCCACCAAAAATGGGTGCAAAATAAGGGTGCCCCACCTTGCATTTTTAGAAGACATATTAGAATGCTCTCAGTCCCAAGAAGATTGGAAAAAGAAGTTAGAATGGTTAACATAGAAAAAGAAGAGTTCAATTGATCATTAATTGCAGATGATGCAGTTAACCTCCAAGTAGATTAGGCCTTCTTAGAGAAGATCAGAAACCTAGCAGAGAGATATGATATGTCAATGACTGATATATCAGGGATAGATAGTAAATTCTAATGATCTGAAAATCTGCTAAAGCTCTTGTCTCTACAAAAAAAAAACCAGAGTCTTTAGTAGGCCTTTTATTTCTATAATAATAATTTCATCCTTAAAATAGAAGGACCAACATGAAGAAATCATATTATAAATATAAGAGCACAAATTTATAGCTCATTTTATAGATAAAAGAACTTGGGCTGAGAAAGATTTCATAGCTAGTAAACATGATGCAACATTTGAACTCAGGTCTTTCTAACCCCAAGCCATATGCACTATACAATGTGCCACCCAGCTGTTGCTAATGGCAAAGAACAAGTTGCTGGAGTAAAGTAATCACTCCAACCAAGAATTAATGATAGATGAAAGGAGCAAACCAAGAATAGAATGAGATTCATCCAGAAAGCATCATGGTTTTCCTGCCTTGTTCTCTGTGTTATTTGGTTAGCTTTTCCTTTAAGTACTTAGATGTTATGCCATCTGGTGCATATATATTTAATAATGATGTTTCATTATTTATGGTGCCTTTAAGCATAATGCAGTTTCTTTTCTTATCTCTCTTAACCAAGTATATTTTTACTGTTGCCTGGACTGAGATTATAATCACCACCCCTGCATTTTTCTTCTGTTTTTATTTGTTCTAATTTTATAAAAAATCTCTGTGGAGAAGCCCACCTTTTTCACTACCACTCCCAACAATCACTGACCAAGTGCTGATGGACTAGGTCAGCCTAAGAGCTTGGGAATGGCAAGATTCTCCAGATCACAGATCTTATTTCTAACTCCTTTCTGCCCCACCCCCTAGTCATTATCCCAGGAAGCAACCCCCGAGGAGATGTAACTTGGCAATTGCTTCTGCAGGTGCTTAAACCCATGACTCCTTAACAACCCCTGCTCCTGTAGACCCAGAAAAGAAAGTTCTCAACACCAAAGTCCTTGTCACCATCAAACGGTTCAACATCAGGAACAGATAAAAATTTATTAGTGGAAATGACATTAAGGAAGGACATATGCCACTAAATCTAAAGACTATTGGGGCTGCTAGGTAGTGCAGTGGATAGAGCTCTGTCTGGCCTTGGAGTCAGGAGGACCTGAGTTCAAATCAGGCCTCAGACACATAACACTTACTATCTGTGTGACCCTGGGCAAGTCTCTTAACCCCATTGCCTAACCAAAAAAAAATAAAGACTATGGTACCTTTCCTGCTACCTTGTAGCTGAAGTCCCCTCTGTGTGCCATCTTCCCATTTTAATGTGAGCTCCTTGAGAGCAGGGGCTGTTTCTACTTTTATAACAACAATGCTTTGCACATATTAAGGGCTTAATATATGTTTTTATTCACTCACTCATTCATTCATTCATATCTTTGGTTTTTATTTCAAATTTTATTCCTCTTCCATCTCTCTCTAGAGAACCATCCTTTGTCATAAAGAATAAAAATAAAAGAAGGAAGACGTAGTTTAGCAAAATGTGCCAACACATCAACTGAATCTGATAGTGTATTTAATATTCTACATCCACATTCACTTACCTCAGCAAATAAATGAAGGAAACCTCCCGTAGGCCCCCATTGCTTTTTTTAAAAATTAAGCTGAGGGATAACAGGTTCTAATCCAACTCTCATTTTAACTCTGTAAGAATCTTTGTGTCATAATATTGTTTCTTATCAAACAATGTATTAACTTGTGATCTGACCTCCTTCATTTAAAAGGTAAGTTGGTCCAAATTAGCCATGAAACTGCTAACTGCATAAACTTAAAATTGATGTTATCTAATATCAACTGGGTAATCCTTTTATTCCTCCTTAATTCTATCACATTCACCACAAGCATTGTGTCAAACTATTTTCCCTCCTCAAGCCTACTATAGCATCTACTCTGCTTACTGTTTGGTTGAGGATCTCACTTCTTACTTTACAGAGAAAATCAAGGCTATTTACAGAGAGATCCCTCTTCTCTTCTCCTACTCATCTTTCAACTCCTTGACATCACCCCTTACTATTTCTTCTTTACTACTGTCTCTGATGGATGGAGCCAAGATGATGGAGAAAAGGCAGGGACTTGTCCGACCTCTCCCAAATTACCTTCCAAACAACTTTAAATACTACCTCAAAAAGAATTCTGAAGTAGCAGAACCCATAAAAGGAAGAGGTGAAACAATTTTCTAGCCCAAGACAACTTAGAAAGACTACAGGAAAGGTCTGTCTTACTTAGGTAAAAGGGGAGTACAGCCAAGTGCAGGCAGTGTCTGGGCAAACCAGAAGGAGGCCCCTAGGTCCAGAACAAGTTAGCATCATGGGCCAACTGTAAGGCCTTCAGACCCCAGCACATCAGGCAAGTGGCCAGGTCTAGAAGCCCTGGTATAGCAGGCCAGACCCAGAGAAAAATTGACTTTCAAATACAAGACACAAGAAAAGCATACAAAAGTAAACAGGAAAGAGAAAACATAAGAGATCCAATAAGGTTAAACTGTTTACATCTCTACATGGAAAGATGATATTTGTGACTCTTAAGAATTGTATCATAATTAGGGCAGTTAGAAGGAGTATAGATAGACAGTGTAAGTTGATTTTGATGGAATGATATAAAAATATTAGGAGTGAGAAAGAGTATTGCACTGGGAGAAGAGGGAAGGGAGAGGTGGGATGGGGTCACTTATCTCACATGAAGAGGTATGAAAGAACTATTACAATGGAGAGAAAGAAGCGGGGTAGAGTGAGCAACCCTTGAACCTTACTGTCATTGGATTTGGCTCAAAGATGGAATATCATATGCACTTGGTTGTGTATGGAACTCTATCTTACACTACAGGGAAATAGCAGGGGAGGAGATTACTGTCTCAGATGAAGAGGTGACCTTTTACCTTGCTCCTTTATGTGTACCCTTCAGTTTGTACTGGCTTGAGAGAGAGCTGATGGCTAAATTTTCCCTGTGAGCATTTGGAAAGTTAGAAAACAATCCAGGGTTTGATTTATTGTTTTGTTGATTGTTGATTTTGTTGATATTGATAAGAAAGAGATAGATAAAATGTTAATAATGCAGATTAAACTTAAATGTGTGTCATGCACACATTTTCCCCCAGAGAATTAGTATTAAACATCTATCAGCATATTCTTGACTTTATCCAATCTGTTTCCATCTTCTCCAGGAGACTGCTTCTCCATCATTGCTGTTAAGTTGTTTCAATTGTGTCTGACTCTTCATGACTGTATTTGGAATTTTCATGGCAAAGATTCTGGAGTAGATTTCTATTTCCTTCTCCAGTTCATTTTACAGAAGAAGAACTGAGGCAAACAGGTTTGAGTGACTGTCTCAGGGCCACACAATTAGTAAGTGTCTGAGACAAAACTTGAACTCATGAAGACGAGTCTTCCTTCCAAGCCCAGTGCTTTGTCTATCATGCCACCTAGCCCTCCACTTCTATCATTGCCCCACTCTAATTTTCAGTCTCTCTCCTTTTACTTCAGGAAACAAATATGCCCAGGGTTTATTTTCCATCCTCATCTGCATCCTTAAAAAAGCCTTTCCTGGGTCACACCAATTCCCAATAACTATTATCATATATTTCGCTTCCCTTTCTTAGCCAAATTTCTCGAAAAAGCTGTGTATAATCCCTTCACTTCTCTTCTTGGCTGGCTTCTCAATCTTCTATACTCTGGCTTCTGACCTCACCGTTTAAATCAAAATGTTCTCTCCAAAGTTACCAAGGATATCTTAATTGACATACCTAATGCCCATTTCACAATCTTTATCCTTCTTGACCTCTCTGAAGCATTTGACACTGCTGACCACCATTTCTTTTCATGACATTGCTTTCTCTTTGTTCTCCTCCTTCTTGTCTGAATGTTCCTCAGTCTTCTTTGCTGTATCATTATCCATGGCATGCTACTAACTGTGGCTATTCCAAAGATATATCCTACAATCCCTTCTCTTTTCTCTCAACACTCTCACACTTGGTGACCTCATTAGCTCCCATGAGTTCAATAATCATTTCTATGTAGATAACTACTCAATTCATATATTTGCTCTTGGTATCTGTCCTAAGCTCCATTTCCTTATTACAACCTGCCTATTGGACTTTTCCAACTGGACATGTCATCAGCATCTCAAATACAACCTAGTACTCATTACCTTTCCTCTCTAAATCCTGCTTTTTTTGAATCTCTTTATTTCTATTAATGGCATCATCATCCTTCCAGCCACCTAGATTGTGACCACGATGTCATCTCCTACTCCTCACTCTCCCAACCCACATATCCAGTAAGCTTGCATATAGCCCCTTTTCTTCATTCAAACAACAATGCCCTGCTTCAGACTCTCATCACCTGTCTCCTGAACTATTTCAGTAGTAGCCTACTCTTTGGACTCTTTGCCTCAAATACCTCTCTGCACGCCAATTCAACCAAAACACAATTATTAAAGTGATTTTCCTAAAGGATACGTCTGATCACATCACTCAATAAATTTCAGTAGCTCCCTATTACCTCTAGGATAAAATACATTATCTTCTGGCATTTAAAAGTATCCACAACCTAGTCCCTTTCCACCTTTTCCAGGATTACTATTTATTGCTTCCCTGCACTTTATAGTTTATACATACTGGCCTGTTTTCCTTCACATAGGACACTGCTCCTCCCAGACCTGTGCTTTAAAATTGGTTGTTCTTCTAACTAGAATGCACTCTTTCATTTTTACCAGTTTGAATCCCTAGGTTTTATCCATTCTTGGAATCCTTGGAGACTCCTTTCAGGTGTTCTGCTTGTAACTGTTGTTGTCATTCTTTTGGCAGTCTCTTAACCATAATATTTCTTTATTGTATTAGGGTTTTCTTACATTTGTTTCATTGTCCCTACTAGGGATTTCTGATAAGGGTCCTTTCCTGTTACCAGTCTCCTTCCCCAACCTACCCCTGGTCTCTGTTACTTCTTCCAAATTCCTCTTACCTTTCTAATTGCTGGAATTACTGACCTGCCAATTCCTCAGCACAGGCTTCTGGGTTGGAGTGGAGAGTCTCTATGAGCCCCTGAAGAGCTCTCTGTCCTCAGAGTGGACTAGGGTAGGCAGCAAGTCAGAGTGAGAGTAATTTCTAGGCTCTTGCCCTTCTTCTAAGGCCAAGATGTGGGATGGATACTGATATAGGTCATTGGGGCCACAGGAGGTCATAGTCTTGTTGGAGTGGGTGCTGGCACAGGTACTAGGTAAGGTGATTGTGACTGTTAGGTAACACAGAACTGAATGTTTGGTGCCAAGCCAGGAGCTAATAGCTACCGCCTTTCTTCCTCAGCATTAGCTCAGAGTGGACAGGGAATGATTTGGGCTAATAACATGTGTTTTTTTGGTGTTGTTTTGCCCTTTTTTTTGGATGGGAGTAGATGTAACAATATCATAGGTTATTTTCAGTTAATGTTTTTGTTTATTGATCTCTTGCTTCATGTGGCATACTTTATTTTTTTGAAGTGGTTTTAGGAGGACCTGGATTTAATGGGAATCTTTCAAGTACCAGAAACCTCACCTTTCCTAATTTGGCATTGTCTGCATACCCTCTCCATGCCCAGACCAAGAATTGTTCCTTTTACTAAATGATACCCAAGGGCTTTTTCAACTACTTAATTCTATTACTCTACCTTTAAAATTCAATAGTTTCAACAACAAATCTAATTAAGAAAATGAATGAATTAAAAAGATTTTTAGGATGTAAGAAAAATCCAGAAAAATCACTTGAATTCTTGTATGCTACCAGCAACAGCCAACACAACACTATAAAAAAGAAATCTCTTTTATAACAGCAAAAACTATTAAACATCTAAGAATAAACTAGCCTAACACAATATGACCTATCATTAATTAATTAATTAATTAACAAATAACAATAATGACAGTACTAATAGCTAGCATTTACATGGCACTTTAAGGTTTGCAAAATACTTTATGCAAATAATTTCATTTGATCCTCAAAAGAACCCTGGGAGGTAGGTGCTATTATTATTTCCATTTTACATATGAGGAAGAAGAGCCTAATAAAGGTTAACTGACTTGTTCAGGGTCACACAACTAGCAACACCTGACAACATATTCCAAATCAGGTCTTTTTGACTTCAACTCCAACATTCTATTCATTGTACCATCTAGCTACCTATAATTAGAAAGAGAACCTAAAAAAAATCTTAACATTGGCAGAAATAAAGGACGGCTTAAATAAATGGATGGGAAATAAAATGTTCATATATGAATTGGAGTAATATAATCTGGAAAAAATGACTACATCCTTGAAAGTCAAAGTTTAGATTTAATGAAATGTCAATGGATTTATTTATAAAATTGCACAAAGCCATATTAAAATTTATTTGGGAAAAATGACCATGAATATTACTAGTTATTTTGAAAAAAGAACATGGAGAAAAGTAGATGTCAATATTCATTTACTAAGCATTTACTGTATTTCAAGCATAATGCCAAGTACGGGGTTACAAAGAAAGCTGAAAAACAGTCCCTACTCTCAAGGAACTCAGAGTCATTTGTGGGAGACAGCATGCAAACAGCTATGTACAAACAAGATATGTACTAGATTAAGTGGAGATAATCAATGGAAAGAGGACACTAGCATTGACAGGGTTTGAGAAAGACTTCCTGTAGACAGTGGAATTTTAGCAAGAATTTGAGGAGACCAGGAGATGCAGATGAAGGGGAAGAGAATTAAATGCATTGGGGTACAGTTAGTAAAAATGCAGTTGAGTGATGAATAGTCTTGTGAAAGGAACAGAAAGGAGACAAGTGTTACTGGATCACAGAGTAGGTGGTAGTGAGTGATAAGATTTAAGAAGACCAAAAAGGTGGAAGAGGGCAAGGTTGTGAAGGGGTCTGGGTGCCCCAAAGAGGATTTTACACTTTATCATGGAGATGATAGGGAACCACTGGAGTTTATTGAATAGGAAGGTGATATGGTCCTATCTCTGCTTTAGCAAAATCAACTGGATAGCTGAGTAGGATGTACTGGTGTTAGGAGAGACTTGAAGCAGAGAGACCAATCAGAAGGCTATTGCAATAGTTCAGATGTGAGGTGATGAGGACTTACATCAGTGTGTGTCAGTGCCATAGGAGAGGAGTACATATACAAGAGATGTTATGAAGGTGAAATTGACAGAACTGGGCAAGATGCTGCATAAGGGGGTTATGAATGGTTGATATGAGCCAAGGATGATATCTAGGTAGTCAGCCTGGGTGATTGGGAGGATGGTGTACCTTCTGTAGTAGTAGAGAATTTAAGAAGAAAGAATTTTTTGAGGAAATATAATGAAATCAATTTCAGTTTAGATCAGCCTTTCTAGAATTTAAAACATAAATCAACTATCATTAAAATGATTTGGTAATAGGAAAAATAAAGCAGTAGAATAACAAAAAATCTTAAGAAATAGAATCCAGTGCATATAAAAACTTAGTGTTTGATAATCATATAGGTAAAAAAACCAAAATAAAACATTTGGAGGAAGGGTTCAGTATTTGACAAACGCTGAGAAAATTGACCACTTGCAATATGGTGAAAAATGAATTTAGATCTTTTATGACAATGAATTCCACCTCTATCATTGAATTAAATGTGAATATGAAGTATAAAATATTTAGAAAAGGGGAACAACATGTTTATCTCAATTATGGAAAGAGGATAGATATTAACTATTTTAACAATAGAAGATATCATACAGGATAAAGTAAATATGTTTAATGACATAAAAATAAAGGTTTCTTCCTGACTAAAATGAATACAAGATAAAATAATTAAAGTATGAGATTGGGGAATATATTTCTAGCTACTAATATAACAAACAAAACTTCTTACCAACTTCACAAAGGACTGATATAAATATACAAAGACAATACTCATTCAACATTGGTTATTTGGCCAAATAATCTGAACTGAAGCCTATGAAAGAGGATGCACATGTTATAAAGATAATTACTAGGAAAAATGTTAGCCAACTCTCATAAGGAAATGCTAGTTAAAACTACTTTGAGCTACCACCTCAAAAACAAAAAAAATGGCAAAAATAATTATGGGGTAAAGTTCAATGATGTTAGGGTTGTAGAGAAGTAAGTATAAATGCACTTTGCTGGTAGAATGGCAAATTGGTAGAATATTTGGGAAGGGGGGGCAATATGACAATATCACAAGAATCATATTATTAAGAATATATACTGAATGTTGTAAAAAATGTAAGACACCTATGATATATAGGTCTCTATATTTAGATCTCTTGTATATGCCCTTTTCTCTGCTCTGACACTGCCACCACCCTGATGCAAGCCCTTATGACCTCATACTTGGACTACTGTAATAGTCCTTTGATTAGATTCCCTGCCTCAAGTCTCTTCCCACTCCAATCCATCTTCCACTCAGTTGTCAAATTGATTTTCCTAAAAAATTTACATGTAGTATTAATTTGGCACTGAGTCTCTTTACTCTCTTTTTTTTTCTGTATTGGCTGACTCACATCAACCTTCACTCTCATGCAAGCAAGATGAGAGGAGATCCCAAAGAGGGTGGCCACACTGCTACAACTTACTTTCTTGGCTTAACTTGGTTTTATCTATCTTAATAGGTTCAAAGCTAGGTATCGTCTCCATTTTTTGCACAGCTCTAATTGTTAGGAAATCCCCCCAGCTCTCTTCCTCCCCAACATCCAGCTTAAGTTCCCCTCTATGCAAATTCTATCCATAACTACCAGTTCTTCCTTCCGTGGCCAGCTTGAACAAATCTTATCACTCTCCCTCTTTTAAGATCCCATATAAAAGTTGTACAGTGATGAATGGTTGAATAAACAATCATATACTAATGCAATGAAATAGGACAATGCCATTAAAATGATAAATATGGGGATTATGACAAAAATTAAAAATTACTCAAATGAAGTAATATGAAGCAAACAATGTAGACGCAGAAGAATAGTATACTCACTGGCCATGATTATTTGAAAGGAGAAAAAAATGTATCTACAAATGTACAGATGGAAAAGTAAACATGCTGGAAGGGAACATAGAAGGACAAACTAATAAATTTTTTATGGCTATATTATTTGTAGAAACACATTTTTAAGTGTCAATAATTATAAATGTGTGGTTATTTGATTTTGCTGTATAAAGGTAAGTATGTAATAAATTATTAAAAAATAAAACATAATGGGATACCATGAAACCCTGCTCCTCCAGCTTTAACAGGATCCTGCACTCCACCCCCAACTTCACTAAGCTCTCCTTCCCAGATAATTTACATTGAATTGCTTGAGATTATTCTTCAACCATTCTAGCAGGCTTTTAAGCAGACTATTTAGAAGACAAAGATGAAACACCCATATAAAGCCATATACAGACTTATGTGTGAATATATGTTGTCATTTTATTCCCCTGTGAATCATCCTTTACACATTGGACTCAGGAGTGTGTATAAGGTGTAAATGCTAGAGTCAGGACACGCAAAACTTATGGGGGTACTGTATGTTTGTAGGGCCAGTGACCCATGCAGGGCAAGACATTGAGCTCCATTGTGTGGCCCAGGTTTTAAGATATTAGTGAGGATGTTAATCAATGAATAGGATAAGAATAATAACTAGTATTTCTATAGCATTTTACAAGACATTTTTTACAGGCTAATCTGGTGAGGTAGAACTAGTCTAAGTATTATTATCCCCTGTCTATAGATCAGGAAACTGAGGCTCAGGAATATCCAGTGAACCACTTCTGGTCATACAGCTAATAAGTGTCAAAGCTTGAATTCCATCTCAGGTCTCTTGTCTTAAAGACTGCTACACTTTCCTCTAAGTTACATGGCTTCCATGCTAGGATAACTTCAGGATTCCTTTTTCCATTCCACCTCCATTTTGGGTTAGATCCAAATGAGCCAAGAGTCCGTATGGGCCCTACAATTTTTGACTGGGTCTTGAACTGAAGCTTTACATCTAGGACAGGATTCATCTATCCTGGAGGTGATGCAGATATGTACTCCTGCCCACTTTTCAATCTCACCCTACAGTTGATGATTCATTAAGACTCTGGAAAGATAGCAAGGTTGGTATGGCCATAGAAAAGGCAGCCTGTGCCCCACCGTGCCCCAGCCTCCATGCTTACTCTGAGGGGATTAATCAAGAATTCCTGCTTCTTCCTGCATTGAATTGCCTTTGGACTCTCAGGAGACATTTAAGGAAGCCAGAAAAAAAGTTAGAGAAATGGAAAATGACCTTAGAGTATGGCTGTATCCTGTAGTCATAGAGCCATGGACTTAGAGTTGGAAGGGAATGCAGAGGATGCTGAAAATAATGCTCTTATTTGATAGGAAGAGTTGTTTGAAGAGATCAGTCTAGATACATGGAGACTGCAAAACCAACTCAGAATTTTAAATGAGATGTTCAGAAGATGGAAACAAGGGAAGGAAAAAGATGACTATAAAGGCATGTCAAGAGTGTTAAATCTCAGAAGTAGCTGAGATGGGCCAGCAAATCTAAGCTCCAGGTGGTAGGAAGTCCAAAAACTTCCTAGCAATTAGAGATGTCTAAAAATATTGTTGTTATTGTTGTTTTTCTAAACTGTATTAGAGAAAGAGAAAGATAAAAGACTACATGAGAACAGCATTACTGGGAGGTTGGGAGATCGGAAAATGATTACTAACAACAGTGAAAATGCAGATTGGGACACTTTCCATTTAGTCTCTCTTATTTGTCAAGGAAAATGACTTTTGGCCTAAAAATGACAGAAAAGAAATAGCTAATAATGAGTTGACATCTGAAAGAAGTAAGAAAATACTAAGAGAGCACTTGGTTGTCCCACATGTGTCCTAGGTTAAATAATTACATTCTGGGGTACTGAAAGAGCTCACAAATGTGATGGCTTCACCACTTCAGTGAGAAAAATCATGAAGAACAGAGAAGACATCTGGGGATCAGAGAGAAGTAAATGTCATGATTTTCCAAAAGGGGAAGAGAGTGAACATAAGGCATAAGATGGTGAGCTTTATTTTACTTCCTTGCAAACTTCTAAAATAGATTATTAAAGGGATCCTTAATTATTACCTAGAAAAAAAAACTACCCATCACAGATTCATCAAGCAAGTTATTTCAGATCAAACTTATTTCAAACTGTGGTAGATCAGGGGAATGTTGTAGAGAGTTTACTTGGATTTTAACAAAGCCTTTGATAGAGTATTTCACACTAATTTTGTGGGAAGGATGAAGATATGTGGAATGAATGATGGTATAATTACATGATTTGAGAAGTGGTTGAGAATATCTTCTAAGAGTAGATTCTGTGAATGGACTGACACAAACATTCATCATTAATGGTTTAATGACAACTTAGAAGGGCATCTTCTTTTGAGTACCCCAAGGATCTGTGATTGGTTTTGCGCTATTTAATACTTTTGTCAGAGACTTGGATACAGGCACAGGTGGTATGCTCTTCAGATTTGCAGATGACAATCAATCAGTCAGTCATTTAACATTTATTATGCACCTACTATTTTCTAAACACTGTGCTAAGTATTAGGGATACAAAAAACCACAAAAGACAGTCTCAGCTTTCAATGAGCTCACAGTCTAATGGGAGAGATATTATGCAAACAACTATATACAGCAATCAATATATGGGATAACTCAACAAAAGGAAAGCCCTAGAATTAAGGGAGATCAAGAAAGGCTTCTTGTAGAAGGTGAGATTTTATTTGGGATTGAAGGAAAACAATGAAACTAGGACGTATAGCTAGCACAATGGGTGACAGAGTAATGATCTAAAATAATCTTGACAGGCTAGAAATGTTTTATGTTTTATTATATTTTCACTGATTTAATTAAATATTTCCTAATTATATTTAAACATTTTACATTAATTTAAAAAATTGAGTTTTGAATTCTCTCCCGCCCCCCATCCTTCTTCCACTCATTGACAAGGCAAGCAGTATGATATTAATTATACATATGAAATCATGCAAAACATATTTTGACATTAGCCATGTTGCAAAAAAAAACCAAAAAAAGCAAGAAAAATAAAGAAAGTAAACCAATATGCTTCCATCTGTACTCAGAGTTCTTCAGTTCTCTTTCTGGAGGATCAAATGAGATAATATTTCTAAAGCTCTTAGCATAGGGCATAGCACACAGTAAGTTATATAAGTACTTATTCCCTTCCCGTCCCTTCTGAAATATGGAAGTGCTAGAACTCTATACTCTGCCCATTTTGAAGCACATCTGGACTATTTTGTTCAATTCTGGGTAGTACAATTCAGGAAAAATATTGAAAAAACTGGAGAGTATCCAGAGGAGGGTAAAAGTGATGAAGAAGGGCCTTGCTATGTTATATATGAAGATTCTTTAAAGGAACTGAGAATGATAACATTGTGAAAAGAATACTCAAGTGTAGGGGTGTGTGTGAACTATATTCAAGTATTTTAAGAGCTGGTATGTGAAAGAGGAATTAAATTTATTCTATATTGTACCAGAGGACAAAGCCAGGAGCAATAGGAGAAACTGGCAAAAAGGACAAATTTAGGCTTGATTTCAGGAAAAAAAAAACACTTCCTAATAATTAGAGCCATCCAAAAGTGAAATTGGGTGGTAATGGATTCCTCTTCATTAGAGGTTTTTAAGCCTAGGTTGGATGACTGCTACTTAGTGTATTATGAATCATATTTGTTTTACATAGGCTGATATAGTTTCTCTTTAGGAAGGCAAGGAGGTCATCTTAAGGACTTGGTTACTCTAGAGGACTAAGGTTATTAAAAACTCAACCTATGTGAGACTAGTACTCTGGAGATTCTTACTGACCTGAAGAACATTTTTCTGATCCAATATAGCTGTCCTGGTAATTAGAAGAGAGGCACAAGGCAACAATATCTCTTTTTATTAAAGTGAATTCTTTTTATTGTAAGTAAAGTTATTTTTATTGTGATTTTGTCCATGAGGGTTTTGCTCTGTTCCATTCCAGAGCCTGAATCACTGGACTGGCCTGAGCCAGGAATAGCCTAGAATAGTTGGGAAGTCATAATGTCAATTCCATTTTACATATGGGTTAGACTAGATGTCCAATGAGGTCCCTTCCAACTCTAAAATTCTCCAGTTCTGTGATTCTTAGATCATTAACTCATGGGAATTAGAGATGAGAGGAATCTTAGAGTAGTTTACATCCTCGTGGAAATGAAAGCAAAAATCTAGCTACAAAATGAGAAGCCCTTTGATCCATTTGAACAATGTACCATTCATAATAATTTTATAGACATGAGTTTGAATGGCTAGCCTCTTCATTTCTCCAGAGTTCTATGCCTCTGGTTTGAGTAATTATTTCAAGGTGAAGGGTAGTGTTTGGCTTTTGACTGTGGGAACCAGGTAACTGGGACAGGTGCTGCAATAGAACATGATCCAGTCCAAGTTTGTTCTTCTTTTTGTGAAATAAAAATAAATTAAATTCTTTATTAAAATAGTAAATGTAAATATTAATCAACTTAATTAATCAACCACTAATTATTAACTCAAGAATATCACAGAATAATGCATTTCATATTTAAAAGAAAGCAAGTTTTAAAGAAATATGGATATATGGAGTTCAATTAAACTCTGTTTAGTCTATTTCAAATTCAGATTTTTTTTTTCTCCTTGAGCCCTGATCTTAGAGTTACAAGCCTTCTAGAATTCTATTTCTCACTCAAATGCTTTAAGTTTTCAGGGAAATGGATACCACAAGACCATAGGAGTGGTTTCCAGGATTTCAGCAGAATGATAAACTATCTTTTTATGAGATAACTATCTCAAAAGAGAGATGTCATTTAATTATCTCTTCAGCATTGTGGAGAGCTCTCTGCTCCCACATGAATCCATACAATTGCCTGATGGCATAGTTTCTTTTCTTTTTTTTTCCTGAGGCAATTGGGGTTAAGTGACTTGCTCAGGGTCAGAGAGCTAATAAGTGTCAAGTGTGTGAGGCTGGATTTGAACTCAGGTCCTCCTGACTCCAATGCGGGAGCTCTATCCACTGTGTCACCTAGCTGCCCCAATGATATAGTTTCTTACCAATTTTTCAGTCTGTATATTTCCGGCAACAGAGGTCAACCATACTTGCATCTTCTTTCCATAACCACTCAATCAACAACTGAGTATTAAATGTTCACTATGCACCAAGCAATGTGCTAGGTCCTGCTGATACAAAGGCAAACATGAAACACACCCCTGCCCTTAAAGAGCTTACATTCTGAGAAAATACTTTCTTCTCCATATAGCTTTTGGCTTCCTATGACTTATTTGTGACCAGAAGGAGAAATAATCCCATAGGGTATACTGCGACTTCATGACCCTCACCATCTCATAACCACTTTTCCCATCAGTGAATTTCTACTCAATTAATTACTCTCTGCTCCATCTCCTTTTTCCTTTAAAGCTGATACAAATTTTAATTCAAATTGCATTGCTTAAGATGATCTTTTAAAAACTGTTAGGCTTTGCAAATCTGTTTTTTAATGGCAATATAATTTTTCAACATAATGAAATTAGCACTCATCTAGCTTTTAAAAATAAATTTATAAAATGCTTCCCTCCTTCTTGCTCCCCCCAATATCCTTGCCTGCTATAAGCACTCATCAAAGTGAACAATTAATAAATGAAAGTGGCTGTGGAATTCATTCTGGTTCATTTAAATTGGTCATTTAAAAATTAAGCTGAAACAACATCACTCCCTAGACCTATGCCCCAAAAAGATCAGAAAAAGATGAAAAGGGCCCCTGTAAAGCTTTTTGTAGTGGCAAAGAACTGTAAACTAAGGGGATGCCTCTTAGTTGAAGAATGGCTAAACAAATTATGGTGTATTAAGATAATGTTATAGCATTGTGCTGTAAGAAATGATGGAAGATTGTTTCAGAGAAACCTTAGAAAATTTATACAAATTGATTGATCCAGAGTCAAGTGAGAAGAAATAAGAAAATAATTTCTATTATGATAACAGCATTGTAAAGACGAACAACTTTAAGAAACTTAAGAAGGTGGATCAATGCAATAACCAATCACAGCTCCAGAGGACCAATGATGAAGAATCACCTACCTGCTGACAGAGAAGTAAGTGAATCAAAATATAAAATGAGTTGTACATTTTTTTTGCAATGGCCAATATGTGAATTTGTTTTGCTTGACTATGTATATTTATTAGAAAAGCCTTTGTTTTTCCCTTTTTTCTTAATAGGGGAGGGGTGGTGGGAGGGAGAGAAATTAAATGCTTGTTAATTGAAAATAAAATTTAAAAACTTAATCTAAAAGCCCGTATAAGAACATCCAGTGACATTGTGGGAATATGGTAACCAACAACATTTACACAATGGCCTAAGGGATGACCCTGTGCTTTTGATGTATTTCCAGAGTTTGAGGATGTGGGGAAAATTTGACAGTTTTGTCCTGCTTTTGGCCCAAGTGATGTTAAATTGAACTTCCCCAAGTTTCTAAATGCTTTGATCATAAATGATCTGTACAACTGTCTGGCAGCATGGGAAGTTGTCCAGTTCTTGGGTTAAGGTCGTTCAGTCCTTTCAGTGACACTAAGAAAGGGATTTTTGCCCAGAGCTCTGCTCAGGGCATTTTTGACCTCTTTATTCCTCAGGCTGTAAACAACAGGATTTAGCAGGGGAGTGATGACAGTGTATGTCACAGAAATCAGCTGGTCTTGATCTTTAGTATTCTCTGATTTGGGTTTGAAGTAGGCAATGGAGGCACAGCCATAGTGTATAATGACCACTGTGAGATGGGAAGCACATGTGGCAAAGGCCTTCTGTCTTCCCCCAGCTGATGCAATGCGCAGGATGGTGGAGATGATGAGAATGTAGGAGATAAAGAGAAAAGTGGCAGGTGCAGTAATGGCTAGAAGGCTGATGACCAAGGTCAGAGTATCATTAATGAATGTGTTGGCACAGGATAGATCAAGTACAGGCCGGACATCACAGAAAAAATGCTCGATAAGAGGATCACAGAAGGGCAACTGGAAGATGGTCACAGCCTGGACAAGTGACAGAGAGAAACCTGTAATACCAACTAAGGATGCCATCAAGGTGCAGCCCCTCCAGTTCATGATAACAGAGTAACGGAGAGGGTTGCAGATGGCTACATATCTATCATATCCCATCACTGCCAGCAGGAGGCAGTTAGTAATGGCAAAGCCAAGGAAGAAGAACATCTGGGTAGCACATTCTATTAAAGAGATGGAGTGGCTAAGGCCCACCAGACTAGACAGCATGCGAGGGATAATAACCAGAGAGTAGAAGGTCTCTGAAGTTGACAAGATGCTCAGGAAGAGGTACATAGGAGTGTGGAGGTGACGATCAATGCGGATGATAGTCACAATGATTACATTGCCAGCCAGAGTTAAGATGTACAGGGCCAGAAACACTACAAAGAGTATGATCTGATGCTCCTGAAAGCTTGAGAATCCCTGGAAAACAAATTCACTCACTTCTGAGTGGTTCTTTGTCTTCATTAAGTGATCTTCACGACTGAAAGATATGAAAAGTCAGTCAACATCATGGGGTGACAAATATCTCCTCTCTCCTCCCTCTATATATGCATCTTGAATAGAGCCTTCCTTTGGACACTGAATGGGGATAGGACAGAAGGGAGAGATCTAATCCTTGACCCTGGGGTTCTTCACAGTCTAATGGAAGAGAACAAATGCACACACACACCCGTGTTAAAAAGATGTAGGAACAGAAACAAAAGGAAATGAGCAAATGACAAATGACTCAGGGAAACATAGGGACATTAGTGATAGGAAGAAGGGTAATTTGGGGAAGAAGACAAAATCCTAATCTTCAGGCAACTTTCTTGTCTGATGGTACAGATGGGACATACTTTTAAGACATATAACCAGAAGTAGAGAAGCAGGGACAAAGAACCCAAGGGCATAACATTTGAAACATCGTATGGAAAGGATGCTAGAGTAAGGAATAAAAGGGAAAGTTGAGGAAAGCTATTGAGGCGAAGGGACATTTTAGTTAAATTGGTGCTATTTCCTTTGAAGATAAAACTGGATAATATATAATTGAAGATTACATTTGTATATTTAAACTTTTTGAAGTACACCCATGTATCATCCCATTTCCTCTTTGTGAAAACTCTGTGAAGCTTGGAAAGGTAAATATTTATTATATCTATCTGATAGTTGTAAAAAATGAGACAATGAAAAGTTAAATGACTTACTTAAGCTCACACAGATAATCTGTGACAGGGCCAAGTATGGAAACTAAAGTATTTGACTCTAAGCCCTCTCCTAGTTGTACTGAGCAGATTTTGATTTACCTGAAGAATTATTGTACACTTTGCAAGACACCTGCCTTTATATTAGAAAACTTCAGTATATATGTTGGGGTCCATTAAATAATCTGTCATCCCAGGTCAACAATCTCCTCAATTACCATAACACACTCTTTCGCTCCATCCACACAAGAAAGGTCACACCTTTGATCTCACCATCATCTACACCCATGACCAAGAATCCTGAAATAATGTATTTTCCATCTCTTCCTCTCATTCCCCCCCTTGACTTATTCTTCATCCTCACCATGACCTCCAGTTTTTCCACCTTCAGTTCTTTCCCATGCTCTTGCTCTGACTTCACAAGACTTCTTTCCTAAATTTGATGACATAGTTCATCAGTTCAATGTCACACTGCTTTCTAATTTGAATCTTTTGACTTCTTGCCTATCTCCTCTAATTCAAACTGCAACCCTGGGAAAATTGAAGATAAGAGGAAGGTTGTTTGTTGGGGGCAACATGACAGAAGAGACCTGAAAGAATGGAGTCTAAGGGTAAGGTAACACAATTAACCTTGCTGAGAAGTACCATGTCTTCATGAGAAATTGGAGTAAAGGAGAGAATGGGGAGTGATACTGAGGATTTTGAAAATGTAGGGAAGGGGAGCAAAGGGAGCTCATGGTGAGTGGCCTTTATTTTCCCAGTAAAAGTATGACAGGGGGTCCTCTGTTGAAAGAATGGGGGAGGAGTCCTGTAGGAGGCTTGAGGAGAGAAGTGAAAGTTTGGAACAGCTTCCACTGGGTGTGTGATGGATATTCAATCAGAGAAGAGTATAAGGACAAGTTTTTGTCACTAAAGAGCCAGGTGAGATTAGATATCATAAATTTGTAGTGTTTACCCAATCAGAATGATCATATGACTTTTTCCAATAGCATTCAATACTACATGATTAGGAGTATAGTAAGTGAATGTCAGGCATAATCCAGGGTTGACTCTTTTCCTACTGCCTATAAACATAACCTTGTCTCCATTATTCTAACCGCATCCCCAGTGCCCAACTCTCTTTACTTAATTTCAGTCAACAACAAGTATTTATTAAATAGTAATTATGTTCCAGTCACTGTGTTAAGCCCCAGGGACTCAAAAAAAGGCAAAAAAAGTTTCTGCCCTTAAAAAGCTCACCTTTAAATGGGGAAAACAACAGGCAAAAAGTGATATATCTATCTTTCTATATCTATCTATCTATCTATCTATCTATCTATCTATCTATCTATCTATCATCTATCTATCTAAGGTGTACAGAGTATAAATGGAAGTAGCATCAGAGGGAAGGCACACTTGCAGTGAGGGTTAGGGAAGGATGGGAGAAGACCAGGAAAGGCCTCTGGCAGAAAGTGGGATTTGAACAGAGTCTTGAATGAAGTCAAGAGCAGAGATGGGGAGGGAGAGCATTCCAGGGATAAGGAATAGCCAGCAAGGCACAAAGTTGGGAGTTGGCATGTCATGCACAAGAAACAGCAAGAACACCTTGTTTGTTGATGTTGCTATGATGTTGACATGTTGATGAATCATAGACCATGTTGAAGGGAATAAATTGTAAGAAGGTTGGAAAGGCAGGAAGGGGCTGGGTTGTAAAAAGCTTTAAAAGGTGAAAAGGATTTTATGTTTGATTCCGGAGGTAAGTCATTGGAGTCTGATAGGAATTGGGGGTGGGAGGGTGGAGCCAAGATGACAGAGTTAAGATGGTGGAGTAAAAGCAGTGACTTGCTTGAGCTCTTTCCCCCAACTATTCCAAATACCTGTAAAAATGGCTCTAAACAAATTCTAAAGCAGCAGAACCCACAAAACCACAGTGAAACAAATTTCCAGCCCACGACAACCTGGATGGTTGATTAGAAAGATCTATTGTGCCAGGCTAGGAGAGGAATGCATTTTGGTGTGGGTGTGCAGGCAAAACAGGCCTCAGTGAACCTGGAACAGGTCTCAGAGGACTGAATCATGGGCAGCTGTGGCGGTTTCCAGACTTCTCAACCCATAAATGCCAAAGAGAACTTAGAAGGTCAGTAATGTACTGTCCCAAGCTTTGGGGATTTTGTGCAGCTGTTTTCAGAGATACTTCTAGGGACCTGTAAATTTTCAGTTCTTCCAAGGTGGTATAATCAAGGGTGAGGTGTTTACTCCTTTCCTGGCCCGTGCTCTGGTCTATGAATGACCATAAGCACTCTTTTCTGCCTTGGAACTGTGAGGAGGATTCTCTCTCCACCGCCACTACAAGCTCCACTACGCCAGTGCTCCTCCTCACCCCAGGGTCACCACCCAGAACTATGACCCAGATCTAAGCACAGGCAAAGCAAGAGAATCCTTCCTCAGTACCACCAAAGAGATCCCTGCAATCCCCCTCTAGAAGCAGCTGCAGCTCTGGGGCTGCAGCTGGGACCAGGGCTGGGAACAAGCTTCTCTTTCACCTGGGTCACAGACTTTTCTTACTGACCTTCTAAGTTCTCTTTGGTGTTTATGGGTTGAGAAGTCTGGAAACTGCCACAGCTGCCTGTGATTCAGTCCTCTGAGGCCTGATCCAGATTCACTGAGGCCTGTTTTGCCTGCACACCCATGCCAAACTGCATTCCTCTCCCAGCCTGGCACGATAGACCTTTCTAATCAGCCATCCAGGTTTCCCCAAAGGAAAACTCCTAGGAATATTGTAGCCAATAAAGACAGATCTCCAAAGACAACAAAGACAGAGTGAAACAAATTTCCAGCCCAAGATAACCTGTAGCCAAATTCCAGTCTTTCCAGGTCAAGGAGAAAATACTGCAAGCAGTCAGAAAGAAACGATTCAAGGATTGTGGAAACACAATCGGGATAACACAAGATTTAGCAGCTTCTACATTAAGGGACCAGAGGGCATGGAGTGTGATATTCTAGAGGTCAAAGGAGATAGGATTACAACCAAGACAAGAAGGTCAGTAAGAAAAGTCTGTGATCCAGGTGAGAGAGAAGCTTGTTCCCAGCCCCAGTCCCAGCTGCAGCCCCAGAGCTGCGGCTGCTTCTAGAGCTTCCATCCCACAGACTGAGGGGGAATAGAGTGACTGATCAGAGGGGGATTTCAGGGATCTCTTTGCTGATACTGAGGAAGGATTCTCTTGCTTTGCCTGTTCTTGGATCTGGATCACGGTTCTGGATGTCTCTCAAATAAAATACAAATTTTTCTGTTTGGTATTTAAAGTCTTTTACAATCTGGTTTCAACCTACTTTGTCAGTCTTATTATATATTATATGCCTTTACACACTCAATGGTTTAGCCAAAATGTACTTTTTGCTGTTTCTCACAAATGATATACTGTTTCCTGTTTCCATGCTTTTGTCCAGGCTGTCCCCCATGCTCAGAATATGCTCCCTATTCACTTTTTCTCAAAAACCCTAACTTCCTTCAAAACTCAATTCAAATTCTACCATCTACATGAAGCCTTTCTTGATCCCTCTGCTATTTTCCCCTAGAAAATTAACACATATTGGGGCAACTAGGTGGTGCAGTGGATAGAGCGCCAGCCCTAGAGTCAGGAGGACCTGAGTTCAAATCTGGTCTTAGACCGGACACTTGACACTTACTAGCTGTGTGACCCTGGGCAAGTCACTAAACCCCAATTGCCTCACCAAAAATAAAAAATTAACACATATTTACTTTGTGTTAATATATTGTGTTTACTTATATGTATATATATGTATATTGTTTCTCCCAATAATAACAAATCAATAAACATTTATTTGAGGGAGATGAAACGCAAATAACTGTATGCAAACATGATACATACGGGATAAACTGGAAATAATAAACAGAGGGAAGGCACTTGAATGGAGCATTGGGAATTTGAAAGAAGCTGGGGAAGCTAGGAGGCAGAGATGAGGAGGGAGAACATTTCACGAATGACAGACAGCCAGGGAAACTGTCCAGAGCTGGGAGTTAGAGATATTGTTTCTGGAAGAGCAAGGAGGCCAGTTTTACTGAATGAGAGAGTAAGTGAGGAGTGTAAGGTGTAAGAAGATTGTCTAGGAAGAAGGGGCAGCTGTGAGGGACTTTGGATAGTAAGGAGTGTGTTTTATATTTGATCTGGAGGTGATAGGGAACCACTGGAGTTTGGGGTGTGTGTGTGTGTGTGTGTGTGTTGGCAGTGGGGTAGGGGTTGACATGGTCAAAACCCTATACTTTAGGAAGATCACTCAACAGCTGAGTGGAGGATAGACTGGAGTGAGGAGAGGCTTGTAACAGGGAGATCAACCAATAGGCAAAAGTCCAGGCATGAGGTAATGAAGGCAAAAAAGGTATATACAACTTGAAGGAAGAAACTATTGTATTTTCATTTTTGTAGCTCCGATGCTTAGTGCAGCATTTGGCATGTAATAGGTGCTTAACAAATTCTTATTTGTTGATTGGTTGACATTGGAAGGAACCAATAAAGAGGGGTCTGCCTAGAGACCTCTGATCACTAGGATATTTTAACCTTCTAATATACTCATTATGATGACCATTACTCCACCTTCTCCCCACAATCCCCTACTCTCCTTTTCTATTCTCTCCCCTCCCTTCTTCTTCTCTGCTCTCCTCTCCTCTTCTCCTCTCTTTCAGCAGCTATATCATATAGTGGATAGAGCTGGTCCTGGAGACAGGAAGGTCTGAATTAAAATATAATCTAGGATACTTAATAGCTGTATGACACTGAGCAAGTCACTTAACCACTGTTTGCCTCAGTTTCTCCAACTATAAAATGGGGAGAACAACAGTATCTTTCTTGCAGGGTTGCTGTGAGGATCAAATAAGATAATATGTGTAAAGCACTTAGCACAGTGCCTGACATATACTAGACACTAAATAAAAGCCCCTCCTCCCCTTCCTCATAACAACCTTTCAGAGTTGTTAGTGAAAATATCAGTAGGGCTATCTGGTGTGGTTGAAAGAGAGTGGAACTTGAAATCTGAAGAGATATTGGTTCACATCCTGCCTCCAATTCTTCCTACCTCTGTGACCCTAGGCAAGTCACTTAACCTCTCTGAGCTTTAGTTTTCTTATCTGTAAAATGAGAATATTAATCCCTATAGTAACTCTGCACTGTGTTGTTGAAAGGATCAAATGAGATTGTCTACAAAGACTTTTATTAAGCATAAATTTCTATGCAAGTATCAGATATAATTATTTCCCCATTTACAGATAGGTAAACTGAAGCACAGAGAGTTTTTTTTGACTTGTCCAAGGTCCCATAGCTACTAAATGTTCAGCTAATCTCCCATGACAATTCAGTGATCATACAACTTGGATGCACTTAGCTCCCACCCAGACTCCCAACCTAGTTGAACATAATGAAAATAAAGGTCAGACCAATGAGAAATTTTGAATCATATTGCATTGCTTTCATTTTTTATGGCAGAAGTTTGTAGTATTATCAAGTCTAATTCCTTTATTTTACATTCGAGGAAACTAAGACCCAGAAAAGTGAAATGACTTTCTTATGGTCACACTGAGCCTGGCCCTGAAACTCCGCTGCCTTCTCTACTAATGCAGGGACACTCTGTCTTAACAAGGTCCTAGAAGTTCTAGTTCTAGTTACTGGTGGGTAAGGGCCCAACTTGCTTTCCCCCTCTTTAGTATTTCCCCAGTTTCTAATCATGTCAAAGAAAAATACAATAAGGATAGTGAACTTTGCTTCTTCAGGTCTCACAATACTCACAAATGAAAGCATGAAACACTCATGGTCACGAAAATTGGAATTTTATTTATCCAAACTCTGTAATCCACAGTTTGGGAACAGGGGGAGCTTGGAAAACCTAAACTGAATTTAATTATCATCCATTTCCATCAATAATCACTTATTTTTTTTTTACTAACCTTAAAGAATAAGTATGAGAAGGGAAGTCCCCTGTGTAAGGCTTTAGGAGGTGTTATGGCTGGATCTATCCAAAGTAAATGAGTAAGAAGAGTGTCTTGAGGTTACCAGACGATGTATTGAAACAGTCAAGCCAAGGACATTCCAGCTCTCTCTGGGTGACAGAAGGGACCTATGGCCATCTGTGCCTAAGAAACTGAGGAGGTGCTTCAGGAGGAGATGGCATCTCTTTAAGCACCCCTTCTCAATAGTTTTGGCTGTTTGGCTCCCAGAAGGGTAATGATCTGTCTGGCTCAGGCCTCCAGGGATTTTTACTCTGAGATAGATTCAGGGGTACAGTTGAAAACAGAGACTGAGTTCCTATCTCAGGAGGCCTCATTATGAATGAATGCCTTTGGGAAAGCAGAACTGTTTATACTTCATTTCTGACCAGCAGGGATAACTTATACTTCAGAATTTTTTTTAAAAAATAATATTTTATTTTTTACCCAGTTACATGTCAAGAAAATTTTTAGTGTTTATTTTTGCAAGATTTTGAATTCCAATTTTTCCCTCCCTTTTTCCCCTCCCCTCTCTGAAAATGGTAGGCAGTTTGATATAGTTTATACATGTGCTATCATGTAAAAATATTTCCATTTAAGTCACAGTTGTGGAAAAAGAAACAGATCAAAAGGAAAAAAAAACAAAAGAAAGAATAAAGTAAGTGAAAAAAATATTCTTTTATCTGCATTCAGAGTCCCTCAGTTCATTATCTGGATATGGATAGCATTTTCCTTTGGGAGTCCTTTGTACTTGTCTTGGATCATTGTGTTGCTGGGACAAGCTGAGCCATTCATAGTTGATCACCACCCAATGTTGCTGATACTGTGTGCAATGTTTTCCTGGTTCTGTTCATTTCACTTTGCATCAGTTCATGCAAGGCTTTCTAGGTTTTTCTGAAATGTGCCTGTTCATCATTTCTTATTACACAATAGTATTCCATTACATTCACATACCACAGCTTGTTCAGTCATTCTCCAATTGATGTGTATCATCTCAATTTCCAATATATTGCCACCACAAATAGGGCTACTATATATATATTTGCACATGTATGTCCTTTTCCTTTTTTATGATCTCTTTGGGATGCACACATAGTAATGGTAATGCTGGATCAAAGGGTATGCATAGTTTGGTTGCCCTTTGGGCATAGTTCCAAATTGCTCTTCAGAATGGTTGGATCAGTTCACAAATCCACCAACAGTGCATTAGTGTTCTAATTTTCCCATATCTTCTCCATCATTTATCATTTTTCTTTTTTTGTCATATTAGCCATTTTAATAGGTGTGAGGTAGTATGTCAGAGTTGTTTTAATTTACATTTCTCTAATCAAAAGTGATTTAGAAAACTTCTTCATATGCATATGGATAGCTTTGATGTCTTTATCTGAAAACTGCCTGTTTGTATCCTTTCACCATTTATCAATTGGGGAATGGCTTGTATTCTTATAAATTTGACTCAGTTTTCTATTTGAGAAATGAGGCCTTTATCAGAGACATTTGCTATAAAGATTGTTTCTCAGCTTTCTGTTTCTTTTGTAATCTTGGTTGCATTGCTTTTGTTTGTATAAAACCTTTTTAATTTAATATTTCGTTGGGGTGGGGGGTGGCTAGGGCTGCTGGAGGCCTTTGAGGTCTGGCAGCTTACCTAGTGCTAAGACTAGGTCCTAGTGGGGTTGTCTGGTGAGTGCTGAGATCGGTGGGGTTTTTCTGTATTTCCCCAGGGCTTTGCTGAAGCACATGGAGGTCTGGTTGCTAGAGGCTATATTGAAGCACATGGTGGTTCTCAGAACTGGAGTCAGCTGGTTCCCTTGGCTATGCTAAGGCACATGGGGGTCCTGTTGTTGGTGTTTGTCTTCTCTACTACACTGAAGCCCACACCAGGATCTCTTACTGGTTTGTTGAGCTGGGGTTTTCTCCTGGCTTTCTGCAATGTTTCCTGTCCTGGAATTTGCTCCCTTTTTACTTGAGTGAGATGAACTTTTCTTGCCAATCTTCCAAGTTTCTTGGGCTAAAAGATTGTTTCACTCTGTCTTTTTGCTGGTTTTGATATTCCCAGATTTGTTTTGAGGGCACTATCTTATGGTTGTTTGAATGTGAATACGGGAGAGTTACAGCGATTTACTGCTTACTCCGCCATATTGACTTCTGGAAGTCTATGCTTCAGAATTGAACCCCATTGTGGAAAATTTCTTAAAACAGACATAAATGGGGGAGAAATATACCAATTGAATAGGAATGACACCAACCTTTAGCCTCTAGGGATTTAAATTTAGCTCCCTCTTTGAACTTATCCAGCCTATGCCTCAACAGAAAAAATGTTTAATCTGATCCTTCACTTTTTCTGTTCTAGCCAGTGATGAATTCCCATATGTCTGCCTGAACATATCTTTAATTTGTTACTCCTACATATGAAAACTCATCTTACTTGTTCATGGAGTAGAACAGGTTCCCAGCCCCCTGCCATATTTTTGTCTTGGTTCAGGTGTCAAGCAGCACTGAAGAAAGTTATGAGACTGTAGGAATCACACTTCTGATGTCAATTAGGGAATGGCCATTCATCCCAGGCTATTGACATACAATATCAAATATTGTATGATATCAATATCATACAATATCAAAACTGCTCAAAGAAAATGAGGCTAAAAATGTTTCATAGGAAATTCTCTGGTTACTGTACCCAAACTTCTAACAATGGATAATCTAATGGATTCAAGATATTTCATTATCCTAAAATCAATGAAATCTAGACATCACATATCCACCAAGACCCTGATCAAGCCATTATTCCTGTCATTTAGCCTTTGGAGTATATTTCCAAGATCAATGAGAATCTCAAAGCATAAGAAATTTCTGGAAAGGTGATTTCATAATTTTCAGTTGATATATCTTTAATATTCCTTCTAAGGACTGCTTTTCTCATTCTCACATTGAAGGGCTAGGTCTTCAGATGATGACTGGTATTTACTACTCTTAGTGTTCTATGGAGTAACCATTAGCAGATTTTTTTAGTATTTTCCCTCATAAACACCCATCAAAGTTCTTCCATTGATTATATCCAGAGTTAATTAGCCTTTAGAAAATGTGTTTACAAAGCAGATACAGTAAGAACAATTATTACAGAACCATTCTCTTAACCTTTCTCTTTTGCACGCACAAAGTTCCTTGGGAGAGTAGGTTGAAATTAAGAGAACATATTATGGCCAAAGGGTAGACTCACAGATCCTAGTTCTGGAAGTCTTTTCATACCTTCCTGAAGTCCTTATGAAGTTTTTTTGGGAATAGCTTTATGCTGAGTGTATGTGTCCTTGTACATATCTGAACTTCCCTTTCTGTAGTATGTCTATTTACCCACTGTATGTCTCTCAGTTTCCAATGCAAATACTGTTGTCAATTACAGTTATTTTGTAGAAACTGCTTAGATATGATTTATTGGCTTAACACACACACTCTCTCTCTCTCAAAATTTTCTTCTTTTGTTTCATTGTTTAAGCTTTGACTTACCAATTCTTTCAGATTGAACTAGTTAGGCTCCAATTAGTTTTTAATTCTTTCTTTAAAGACCCCTTATTGAATATAATTTTAATTGCATTGTGGTTGATTTAAGGACGCATTTAGTATTTTTGCTCCACTTAAACTGTGAGATTTTTATGCTCCAATATATGATCAATTTTCATGCATGTGCCATGCACAGCTGAGCGTATATAAACTTCTTTCTGCTCCAATTCAGTAATTCCAATTCAGATCTATCAGTGCTAACATGTCTAAAGTTCTAGTTAAGTCTTCAACATCTTTCTTGCTTATCTTTTTATTAAATTTGTGTAGATCAACATTGAAGTCTCTCACTATTATAATTTTATTGTCAATTTCTTCTTATAATTCCATTAACTTTATCTTGAATTATTTAGACTCAGTTTAGTGCACATATATTGTTGATTCATTAACTTTAATGTCTTTAAGCATAATATAGTTTCCCTGCTGGTTTCTTTTCTTATATCTATTTTTACTACTACCTAATCTGAAACTGTGATAATGGCTTTTTGAGTTCAGCTGAATCAGAATAAATTTTGCCCTACCCCTTTTTAACATTGTGTGAACATTTCCATTTTGTGTTTTGTAAACAAAATGTTATTTTTCTTTTCTTCTCTTCTATTTTATGGGTGAGTTTATTCCATTCACATTTATAGTTATGTTTCTTAATTGTACATTTCCCTCCACTCTCTTCTTTTATGTGTTTTCCTCTTTTTTTTTCCTCACTACTCTTCACAAAGACAAAAAAGATGGTGGTGAAAGAGTTCTCTTAATACTACTAATCTATCATTGAAGCAAGTTTTCTTTACTTCCCTGTTATCCCTTGTCTCTTTCCTGTGCCTCATATCTTGCCGGTGTTTTTTTTTTTTTTAAAGTTTTCTTTCTTTTTTAACTCCCTTTTCACAATTCACTCTTCAAAGCTGTAGTTTGTTTTGGTTGTGAATATTCCCTCACCTAAACTGCTCTGTCTCTTATTCTCCATCTTCTTTCTTTCTATTTCTGCCTGTTTCCCTATTGAATTCAAATGCTAGTCTCTCTCTTTCTCTCCTTCACCCCTCTCTCTTCTCAAATTTCTTTTTATGGCTTTATACTTTTCATCACACATCAAAACAGAAAAAAATCCACTTTCAGCTCCTCTCCATGTTTTATTTAACTCTCTCTATGAACTTTAATGACATTAGCATTCTAAAAGAACATTTGTTTATTTTATTATTTCTCTCAGAATGTAAAATGATTTATCATCATATAGTCTCTTCCAAATTATTAAATGTATTTATATTTTTAAAATAGATTTTTATTGATATATTTTGTTTTTGTTTCACCAAGATTTTCCTCTAGATAATTTCTCTTAACCCATTCCTAGAGAAACATTCCTTATAACAAATTTAAGAAAAATAGAAAAGAGGGAGAGGAGAAAAAAACATCAACACCAATCAATGAATAAAAAAAAATAGGCCATTACATATACCTTTCTATACTTGTGGATTTCCCACCTCTGCAAAGCAATGGATTGAGATGTCTTTTCCTCTTTTTTTTAGGGTCAAGTTTGTTCTCTGTGATTTTGAAACATTATTTTTTAAAGTTTTGTCATTATTATTCTTTCCATTTATATTATTATAGTCATTGTATATATATTTATTTAACTGATTATTTCACTTTGCATCAGTTCATGTAAGAATTCTATTTTTCCAATTTCCTTTGTAATGATGATGATGATGATGATACCTAGCATTTTTATAGTGTTTCAAGTTTTGCAGAGCTCTATACAAGCATTGTTTCATTCTACCCTTACCAAAACCTGGAGATTCAGCTCTCTATCTTGGGGCATCTAAGTGCTATAGTGGATAGAGGGATAGAGTGGTGGGCCTGGAGTCAGGAAAACCTGATTTCAAATCTGGCCTCAGCACTTACCGGCTTTCATTTTAAGCAAGTCATTTAGATTTAACCTCTGTTTGCCTCAGTTTCCTCATCTAAATTGGAGGTAATAATAGCATCTACTTCATGGAATTGTTGTGTGGACCAAATGACATAATAATTGTAAAGCACTTAGCACAGTGCCTAGAACATAGTGAGAACAATATGAATGTTTTGTAGCCACCTGGGACAGTAATTATGTTACATCACATTCATGTACCACAATTTTTTAAACCATTCCCCAATTGAGAAGCACTCACTTTGTTACTAGTTTCTTGTTAATACAAAAACAACAACAACATCAAAGTGCAATGATAAATTTATTTATGCAGTTGGAGCCTTTCTTTTTGTCAGTAACCTTCTTGGGGAATATGCCTAGCCATAGAATTTCCTAGTTAAAGACTATGGATATTTTAACTATTTTATTTTCATAATTCCAAATTGCTTTTCATATTGGTTATACTAATTCACAGTTGGACTAACAATGCATTATTGTACCCGTCTTCCTACAATCTCTCCAACAGAGAGTTTTTCTGTCTTTTGTTATCTTTGTCCATTTTCTGAGTGTTAGGTAAAACTTCTAATTTGTCATTTCTCTTATTATTAGTGACATAGGACATTCTTTCACCTCAGTTCAAATTCTGCCTCAGATACTTAAAAGCTGTATGACCATTGGCAAGTCACTTAATTGTTACCTGCCTCAGCTTCCTCATTTACAAAATGGAGACAACAATAATTTCAACAACTAAAGTTGTTGTGAGGATAAAATTAGATACTATTTATAAAGTGCTTTGAAATCCTTAAAGTGCCAAGTGTTGTTTCAATTAATTATTAATAGTTTATAATTCTTTTTTTGAGAACTGGCTGTTCGTAATCTTTGATAACATAAATTAGGAAATAGATTTTGCTCTTAACTTATTTATTATTTGTCAGTGTATCTTGGATACCAAAACTTTATCTGAGAAGTTGTTATAGTTTTTTAAATTTCATTTCCCCCCTTTTTATCCTAGATGAATTAATTTTGTTTGTGCAAATGCTTTTCATTTTCATGTAATAAAAATCAGTTCTTTTCTTTTTTCTTTTTTTAAAATAATATTTTATTAGCCAATCTGATAGGTGTGATGTGGTACCTCAGAGTCATTTTGATTTGCATTTATCTAATCAATAGTGCTTTAGAACATTTTTTCAAATGACTATAGATAGCTTTAGTTTCTTCCTCTGAAAATTGCCTGTTCATATCCTTTGACCATTTATCAATTGGGGAATGACTTGTGTTCTTAGAAATTTGATTCAATTCTCTACATATTTTAGAAATGAGGCCTTTATCAGAGACTGGTTGTAAAAATTCTTTCCCAGTTTTCCACTTCCCTCCTAATCTTGGGTGCATTGGCTTTGTTTGTGCAAAAACTTTTCAATTTTATGTAATCAAAATTATCCATTTTACGTTTCATAATGTTCTCTATCTCTTGTTTGATCATAAATTCTTCCATTTTCCATTGATCTGAAAGGTCAACTATTCCTTGCTCTCCTAGTTTGCTTATAGTATCAGTCTTTATATTTAAATCCTGTATCCATTTTGACTTTATCTTGGTAAAGGGTGTAAGTTATTTTCCCCCAATTAAATATAAAACAATTTTTAACATTCTTTTTTTTGAAATTTTGAGTTCCAAATTCCATCTCCCCTTTCCTCCCCCTTCTCTAAGATGGTAAGCAATAATTTAAAACATGTTTCCATATTAGTTATTTTTGTGAAAAAAAAATTTAAACCAAATAAAAAAAAAGAAAAAAAGAGAGAAAACAAAAAAAGTATGCTTTAGTCCGAATTTAGACTCTATCAATTCTTTCTCTGGAGGCAGCATTTTTCAACACGCGTCCTTTGGGATTGTCTTGGATCATTGTCGGTATGAATAGCTAAGTCATTCACAGTTATTCATCATACAATATTGCTGTTATTGTCTACTGTGTACAATGCTCTCCTGGTTCTGGTCGCTTCACTCTATATCAGTTCAATAAGTCTTTACAGTTTTTGTGAAATCATCATGCTCATCATTTCTTATAGTACAATAACATTCCATTACAATCATATATCACAACTTGTTCAGCCATTCCCCAGTTGATGGACATCCCCTCAATTTTCAATTTTTTGCCATCCCAAAAAGAGCTGCTATAGATTTGTGATGGAGCCAAGATGGTGGAGTAAGCAATAAATTGCTGTAACTTTCCCATATTCACCTTCAAACAACAATAAAATAGCACCTTGAAACAAATCCTAGAACACCAGAACCAGCAAAAAACAGAGTGAAGCAATCTTTTATTCCAAGAAACTTGGAAGATCGGCAAGAAAGGTCCTTTTCACTCAGGACAAAAAGCATCTCAGCAAACCAGTGGGAGATCCAAAGCCCCAGTGGTGGAACAGGCAAATGCCAGCACCAAGACCCCCACATAACTCACCAAAATCAGGGGAATGGGCAGACTCCAGCTCTGAGAATGGGCACATGCTTCATTCAGTATAGTCCTGGGGAAGCAGGCAGCCTCCAGCAGCCAGACCTCCAACTGCTTCTGCATAGCCCAGGGCAAACAGGCAGCTAGCAGCAGCCAGATAGTCACAGACTTCAGTGTAGCTTCAGAGAAACAGAGAAACATGCCCCTGGCCTTAACACATGCCAGACACCAGCAGTAGGACCCTGGCTCAGCCCCCGGTAAGCTGCCAGATCCCTAGGGCCTCCAGCAATACCAACTGCCCCTTACCCCATCCCTCAGTACAGCACCAGAGATGAGGGCCCTTGGGCCTTAGGGCAACATCATTGCAGCACCAGGTAATCAGCCAGGGCCTATAGCCATTGGCACAAGAAACCTGAGACAGTGCCCCTTCCATCCCAAAAGCAGAACTCAAATTTAAGAGAAAGGGAAAAAGGCCAAAAAAGATGAGCAAAACAATAACAAAAAAGAATCTGACCATAAAAAGTTACTATGGTGACAGTGAGGATTAAGACACAAATTCAGAAGAAGACAACAATGTCAAAACATCTATGGGCAAAACCCCAATGAAAAAGGGAAAATGGTCTTAAGGCTAGAATGAACTCATAGAAGAACTCAAGAAGGAGCTTAAAATCATATAAGAGAGGTATAAGAAAAATTGGGAAAAGCAATGAGAATGATGTAAGAGATTATGAAAAAAGAGTCAATAGCTTAGAAAAAGAAAACAACTACTTAAAAAGTACATTTGGCCAAATAGAAAAGGAGATACAAAAATCCACTGAAGAAAACAATTTCCTAAAAGTTAGAATTAGGCAAGTGGAAGCTAATGGCTATATGAGACAACAAAAACCAATCACAAAAATCCAAAAGAATGAAAAAAATAGAAGGAAATGTAAAATACCTCATGAGAAAAACAACTGACCTGGAAAATTGATCCAGGAGAGATAATGTTAGAATCACTGGACTATAATCAAAAGGAGTACTTAGACAGCATCTTTCAAGAAACTGTCAAGGAAAACTACCCTGATGTCCTAGAACTAAAGGGCAAAATAGGCATTGAAAGAACCCACCAATCACCTCAGGAAAGAGATTCCAAAATAAAAATTCCAAGGAACATTATAGTCAGATTTCAGAATTTTCTGGTCAAGGAAGAAATACTGCAAGTGGCCACAAAGAAACAATTCAAATATTGGGGAGTTACAATCAGGATTACATAGGACTTGGCAGTTGCAACATTAAAGGATTAGAAGTCATGGAACATGATATTCTAGAAGGCAAAGGAGCTAGGACTACAACCAAGAGTCAGCTACCGAGCAAAATTAAGCATAATACTTCAGGGGGAAAAATGATCATTCAATGAAATAGAAGGATTTCAAACTTTCATGAGGAGAAGACCAGAATTGAACAAAAAGTTTGATCTCTAATACCAAAACCAAAGAGAAGCCTAACAAGGTAAAAAAGGGAAAAGAAAGTGTAAGGGATTCAGTGGAGCTGAAGTGTTTACATCCCTACATGGGAAGATAATACATGTAATTCTTAAAAATTGTATCACTAATAGTACAGCTAGAGGGATTATACATAGACAGAGGATACGGGTGTCAGATGAATTTGAGAGAATGACAAAAATACATAAGGAATGAAAAAGAGGAGTACACTGGGTGCAGAAGGAAGGGAGAGATAGAATGAGGTAAATTATTTCACATGAAGACATGCAAAAACCCTATTGCAATGGAGGGAAAGATAAGAGGGTGGGCTGTGGACATTGCTTGAACCTTACTTTCATCAGTATTGGCTCAAAGAGGGAATAATATATACAATCAGTTGAATAAAGAAATCTCTCTTATCCAACAGGGAAGTAGGAAGGGTGGAGATTAAGTAAAGGTGTGTGTAGGGAACTGACAGATGGGAGGCCCTACTAGGGGAGGTGGTACATAGAAGCAAAACATTGGTGAGCAGGGAAAGCGTGAAAGGAGGGAGAAGACAAACAGAAGGAAGAATAGGATGGAGAGAAATACACAGGTAGTAATCATAACTGAATGGGAATGGGATGAACTCTCATAAAATGGAAGCAGATAGCAGAGTGGGTCAAAAACTAGAATCCTACAATATGTTGTTTATAAGAAACACACCTGAAGCAGAGAGACACACACAGAATTAAGGTAAGGGGCTGGAGCAGAATTTATTCTGCTTCAGCTGAAGTAAAAAAAAAAAAAGCAGATGTGGCAATCCTGATCTCAGACAAAGCTAAATCATAAATTGACCTAATTAAAAGAGATAAGGAAGGAAACTACATCTCGTTAAAAGGTACCATAGAAAATGAAATAATATCAACACTAAACATATGTGCACCAAGTGGTATAGCATCCAATTTCTTAAAGAAGTTAAGTGAGTTACAAGTTCATGACCAAACAAGAGATAGAAAGCATTAAGAAATGTAAAATAGATAATTTTGATTATATTAAATTAAAAAAGCTTTTGTATAAACAAAACCAATACAACCAAGATTAGAAAGGAAGCAGAAAGCCAGGACACAATCTTTATAGCAAGTGTCTTTGATAAAGGTCTCATGTCTCAAATATATAGAGAATTGAATTTATGAGAATACAAGCCTTTCCCCAGTTGATAAATGGTCAAAAGATATGAACCGAGAGTTTTCAGATGAAGAAACCAAAGCTATCTATATGCACATGAAGAAATGCTCTAAATCACCTTTGATTAGAGAAATGCAAATTAAAACAACTCTGAAGCACCACCTATCAGATTGGCTAATATGACAGAAAAAGGAAAATTATAATTGTTGGAGAGGATGAAGGAAAATTGGGATACTAATGCATTGTAGGTGGAGTTACGAACTGATCCAAACATTCTGGAGAGCAATTTGGAACTATGCTCAAAGGGCAACCAAACTCTGCATACCCTTTAATTCAGCAATCCCAAAGAGATTATAAAAAGGGGGAAAGGACCTACATGTGCAAAAATATTTATAGAAGTCATTTTTATGGTGGAAAAATATTGGAAATTGAAGGGATGCACATCAATTGGGGAATGGCTGAACAAGCTGTAGTATATGAATGTAATGAAATACTATTACGCAATAAGAAATGATGAACAGTCAGATTTCAAGAAAAAAAAAGAACCTGAAAAGACTTGTAGAAATTGATGCAAAGTGAAATGAACAGAACCAGGAAAACATTGTACATAGCATCAGCAACATTGTGTGATGATCAACTCTGAATGACTCATCTCTTCTCAACAATGATTCAATACAAGTACAAAGGACTCATGAGGAAAAATGCTATCCACATCCAGAGAAAGAACTGATAGACTCTGAATGCAGATCAAATCATACTTTTTTTCTTACTTACTTTATTCTATTTTTGTGCTTTTTTCCCTTTTGATCTATTTCTTCTTTCACAACTGTGACTATTATGGAAATATATCCTACCTATATAACCTATATCTAATTGCCTATCATTTTGGGAAGAAGGAGGGAAAGAGAAAAATTTAGAACTAAAATCTTGTAAAAATGAATGCTAAAAATTGTCTTGACATGTAATTGGGAAAAATACTGTAAAATACAAAAAATAAAATGTTTATTTCAGCTTTAAAAAATAAATAAAAAGAGCTTCTATAAATACTCTTGTACAAGTAGGTCCTTTTCCCTTTTTTGGATCTCTTTGGGATACAGACCTAGAAGTGGTATTGCTGGATCAAAAGGTATGCACACTTTTATAGTCCTTTGGACGTAGTTCCAAATTGCTCTCCAGAATTGTTGCATCAGTTCACAATTCCACCAACAGTGTGTTGGTGTCCCAGTTTTCCCACATCCCCTCCAACATTTATTATTTCCATTTTTCTGTCTTATTAGTCAATCTGACAGGTATGAGGTGGTACCTCATCATTGCTTAATTTGCATTTCTCTAATCAATAATGATTTAGAACTTTTTCTCATATGATACCTTCAATTTCTTTGTCTGAAAACTGCCTGTTCATATTTTTTGGCCAATTGAAGAATGACTTATATTCTTATAAATTTGACTCAGTTCTCAATGCAGTTAAGAAATGAGAGCTTCATCAGGGATACTTGCTGTAAAAATTTTCCCCCAGTTTTCTGCTTTCCCTCTAATTTTGGTTGCATTGGTTTTCTTTGTGCAAAACTTTCTAAATTTAATATAATCAAAACTGTTTAGTTTATATCTAGTAACGCTCTCTATCTCTTGTTTGGTATTAAATTCTTCCCTTCTCCAAAGATCTGACAAGTACACTACTCCATGCTCCCTTATTTGCTTACAGTATCACCCTTTGTGTCTAAATCATGTATCCATTTCAACCTTATCTTTGTATACAGTGTGAAATGTTGGTATGTACCTAGTTTCTGCCAAACTGTTTTGCGGTTTTTGTCAAATAGTGAGTTTTTGTCCCAAGAGCTTAGATCTTTGGATATATCAAGTACTAAATTACTATGGTCATTTACTACAATGTGTTGTGGGCTTAATCTATTTCACTGATCTACCATGCTACTTCTTAGTACCACACAGTTTTGATGATTACTGCTTTGTAATACAATTTGAGATCCAGTATGGCTAGGTTACTTCACATTTCTTTTTTCATTGATTCCCTTGATATTCTTGACTTTTTGTTCTCTCAGATGAATTTTGTTATTCTTTTTTCTAGCTCTATAAAATAATTCTTGGTAGTTTCATTGGTATGGCACTGAATGAGTAGATTAATTTAGTTAGAATTGCCATTTTATTTTATTGGTTTTGCCGACTCATGAGCAATTACTATTTTTTCCAATTGTTTAGATCTGACTTTATTTGTGTGAAAAGTGTTTTATAATTGAGTTCATTAAGTTCTTGGGTTTTGTCTTGGCAGGTATACTTCCAAGTATTTTATTTTGTCTGCAGTTATTTGAAATAGAATTTCTCTTTTTAATCTCTTCCTGCTGCACTTTGTTTGTAATATATAATATGCTGGTGATATGGGTTTATTTTATATCCTGCAACTTTGCTAAAGTTCTCTTTATTTTCTAATTTCCTTTATCCTTTGCTTGCTTAAAATTAATCTCTTACTCATAGCTCTAAAAGATATATGATCTGCTTATCTTCCATGTTAATGGAATGCTATTTAATATTCAAATTGCATATGGATTTTGAACTTGTTGTCAAATATGGTATAAGATGTTGACCTAAGCTAATTTCTGCTACTCTGATTTCCAATTTTCCCAGCAATTATCAAACAGATAGTTCTTTCTTAAGTTTTTGGGGTTTGTCCAACATTGGGTTATTAAGTTCAATTTATTTGTTTTGCCCTTTTGTTATGAAACAAGAAAAATCAATAATAAATGCCTTGAGCACTTCTCCTTTCTATTGCCTTGCTAATCTTTTATTAGTTATAATCATTTTAATATGATATGAAATAATTGCGTAATTTATAGTAAGAGTATGGTCCGGGATGAAAACTTGTGTAATTGAAACTAAGATGTAGTCCCAAGAGAATTCCTGTGTTAATTAACCTTATATACTGGGCTGCCCTAGGTTGCCCTGAAGCTGCTGTGACCTATGATGTAATAGGTAGACCTGCCTACAAATGTAATAAGCTGATTGATGCTAGAGACATAGATCAACCTGCTTGAGCCATGAGACAACCTAGGTTGACTCTGCTTTAGTAATGAACTAAATTGCTTATACCATACATGAAGAGAACTATAAATAATTGTGAATTCTATAGCTCAGGGTCTCAGACCATACTGAGCAGACTATAGATCCCCCACCTTTGTTTCTCTTAATAAAAGTTGGTTTCTTTTCCCAGAAAAACTTCCCAGGTTTTATACTTACCTGTTTCATTGATCTACTTTTGTATTTTAAAAACAAAACCAAGTAGTTTCTATGACGACATAGATATAAATATATATGATAGTGTTAGGTAATAATTGCTTTCTCCCTTCATTTCTCCTTTTTTCATTATTTCTTTTGAAATTCTAGATATTTTGTTCTCTCAAATAAATTTTGTAATTGTTTTATTTCACTCAGTATGTTTTCTTTTGAAAGTTCGACTAGTATAAAATTAAAACCATAAATTATATGAGATTTTATTGTCATTTTTTATTGTATTGTCACAGCCCAGCAATGAGCATTAAATATTCCTACCACCATATAAGTTGTTCTTTATTTATTTAAGAAGCATTTTGTAGGGGCAGAGCCAAGATGGAGGAGTAAAAGCAGTGACTTGCTTGAGCTTTCCTCCAAACCCCTCCAAATACCTGTAAAAATGGCTCTAAACAAATTCTAGAGCACCAGGACCCATAAAAAGACAGAGTGAAACAAATTTCCAGCCCAAGACAACCTGGAAGCTCAGCAGGAAAGGTCTGTTGGACGATAGTGAGAGAGGAGCTTGGTCTGGTCCCAGTCCTGGTGCAGCCCCAGGGCAGCAGCTGCTTCCTGAGCTCTAGGCCCACAGACTGAGGGGGGATCAAGTGGTTGATCAGAGGGGGATTGCAAGGATCTCTTTGCTGGTGCAGGATTCTCTTACTTTGCCAGTACATGGATCTGGGTCACATCCTGGGTGGCAGTCCTGGGTCAAAGAAGAGTGCTGGCATGATGGAGCTTGTGGTAGTGGTAGAGAGGGAGTCCTCCTCATAGTTCCAAGGCAGAAAAGAGTACTTGTGGTCACTCACAGACCAGAGCACAGGCCAGGAAAGGAGTAAACACCTTGCCCTTGATTGTATCACCTTGGAAGAACTGAAAATTTACAGGTCTCTAGAAGTATCTCTGAAAACAGCTGCACAAAATCCCCAAAGCTTGGGACAGTACATTCTCCACACTGGAAGCAGAACCCTACTTTAACAAAGAGTTTAAAACTGAGGTAATTGGCTGGGTTCATGAGCAAACCTTGCAAAAAAAGTCAGACCATAGAATCTTACCTTGGTGACAAAGAAGATCACAACGTACAACCAGAAGAAGACAACAAAGTCAAAGCTTCCACATCCAGAGCCTCCCAGAAAATTATGAATTGATCCCAGCCCATGGAAGAGCTCAAAAAAGATTTTGAGAAGCAAGTAAAAGAAGTAGAGGAAAAACTGGGAAGAGAAATGAGAGTGATGCAAGAAAATCATGAAAAACAAGTCCACAGAGACCCAAAAAATGCTGAAGAAAATAACGCCTTAAAAAATAGAGGTCCAAAAAGCCAATAAGGAGAAGAATATCTTAAAAAGCAAAATTGGCCAGATAGAAAAGGAAGTCCAAAAGCTCACTGAAGAAAATATTTCCTTAAAAATTAGAATGCAGCAAATGGAAATGAATGTTATGAGAAATCAAGAAATTGGAAAACAAAACCAAAATAATAGAAAAAAAGAAGACAATGTGAAATGTCTCATTGGAAAAACAACTGACTTGGAAAATAGATCCAGAAGAGATAATTTAAAAATTTTTGGACTACCTGAAAACCATGATCAAAAAAGAGCCTAGACATCATCTTTCAAGAAATTATCAAGGAAAACTGCCCTGATATTCTAGAATTAGAGGGTAAAATGGAAATTGAAAGAATCCACCAATCATCTCCTGAAAGAGATCCCTAAAGGAAAACTCCTAGGAATGTTACAGCAAAATTCCAGAGTTCCCAGGTCAAGGAGAAAATATTGCAAGCAGCTAGAAAGAAACAATTCAAGTATTGTGGAAACACAATCAGGATGACACAAGATTTAGCAGCTTCTACATTAAAGGACCCAAGGGCTTGGAATACGATATTCTGGAGGTCAAAGAAGATAGGATTACAACCAAGAATCACCTACCCAGTGAAACTGAGTATAATTTTTCAGGGGGAAAAATGGACATTCAGTGAAATAGAGGACTTTCAAGCATTCTTGATGAAAGGACCAGAGCTGAATAGAAAATTTGACTTTCAGATACAAGACTCAAGAGAAGTATGAAAAGGCAAACAGGAAAGAGAAATCTTAAGGGACTTATTAAAGTTGAACTGTTTACATTCCTACATGGAAAGATGATATTCATAACTTATGAGACCTTTGTCAGTATTAGGGTAGTTGGAGGGGAAAATATATGGTCAAGTCATTTAATCCTGTTTGCCTCAGTTTCTTCATTTATGAAGTGAGGTAGAGAAGGAATGGACAAACCATTCCAGTACTGTTGCCAAGAAAATGTGAAATGGAGTCACAAAAAGAAAGGAAGGAAGGAAGAGAGAGAGAGAGAGAGAGAGAGAGAGAGAGAGAGAGAGAGATCACAAAGCTAAGAAACACTGTGAAATCTTGGAATGAGGTTGATTTGGAAGATGAAAGAATTAAGTGATCTTCCTACCATGCAATGTTCATGAAACTGAAGCATGAGAGCAGGAGAGATATGAAGTGCAGAAGACTTCATTTTGCTTGCACACTAATTTCACATATACTTAAACTGTAATTATCCATACATATAATGCCCAGTGTCATGGAGAGGCCGATCTATTTTCAGTGCTAGTCTGACCATATAGTACTTGATATTAGGTATCATAATGGAAGAATATAAACAAATTGTAGCAAATCCAGAGTACAGTAAATAGGATGGTGATGACACCAGAAACAGCTTAATGAATCACAGAATCTAAGAGCTTGAAAAGACTTTGGAGAACATTCCAGATGAGAAATCCTATCTATAATATCTCCAACAAATTAGCATCTAGACTTTTTTGAAGGCCTCACATGAAGGGGAACTTAATACTGCCCAGTAGTATTTCACAATCTACTTTTTTGTAACTCTTGATTGTTGGGAAGATTTTCTTCTTTCTGGTTGGTCTTCCTGCCTTAAGTCTCTCCCCAGTCCAATCTAACCTCCATTTAGCTTCCAAAGAGTCCTAAAAGCAAAAGCCTGTTCATGTAATGCCACCACTCCCTCCCCAATCAGGGCTTCTGATGTTATTATAATCAATGTTCTTTTCACTACACCAAGATCTTAGTGAGGTTGAACATTTTCTCAGGTCTTGGTTTATTATTATCTCTTTCTTCCTAGTGTGTACATTGTATATTTATTTCCTTTGACTACTTGGTTAGGAGAATCTGGGTACTGAGCTTAAAAATTTGCATCAGTTCTTCATGTATTTAGGCTAGGAAGACATGCTAGGAATCATGCTGAGAAGAGTCATGGAAGATTAAACTTATAAATGGTTAAAGGGAAGGTATGCTGTTTCTGCCTAGATGAGAGAATACTGAGGGAGAATTAAATTGTAATCTTAAAGCCTTTGCATCTGACACATAGTAGTCACTCAATAAATTCTTGTTGATTTATTGATTGAGAATTCTATTTCTGGGTCCCAGATAGTGGTCAGAAGACCATTGTACTTGACCCCACTTTGAGATATGAATCTCTCTTCCTACTCCATCTTTCAGACCCACATAACAGAAGATCATATAACTTTTGGTAGAAGGAAAGGAATGCCTGTTCCTTACCCCAAGGTTCCAGCTTGGTACCAGAGTTAACCCTAAGTTCCAAGAGTATTAGTAAATCTGAGAAACTGGTAAATGAGAGCCAGCTGTAATGAGTCCCTAGGTGCCCTACTTTTTTGCATATTGATGCAAGCTCCTTTGAGACAGGCAATGAGTCCTTAGGGAGAGGGACTCCAGAGTACTCAACCAGATGAGATGAGTTTACTTTCCAGTCTCAAGGCTTAAAGAGATGTCTTCTCCTTAGGACTGGGGAATATAAGGGGCTAACATAGCCTGATGTGACTTCCCTCTCAATCTTGGTCAGTCCTAGATTGGGTTCCTGATGAACTCTGAAGTTACTTCATTTCCCATGCCACATTCTGGAGTCGTGTCTGCAGAGTGATAGCAGAAGGAAAAGAAATTCATTTCTTTGTCCTTTCCAGGAAACCTTTCCAGTCTTCCTTCTCTGCTTCCTGGCTTAAGCTGCTTACCTGTCCAAAGAAGTAAGTGATATTGAGGAAAGGAAATTGTCGAATGTATACCACAGGAGCAGTGGTAGTATAGTGGAAAGAATAGATTTGTATGGGATAGGCCCAGCTTTGAATCTTAGCTTTGCCACCTGTTAGCTACATGGTTAGGTTCCTGAGCTTAATTTACTCATCTGTAAAATGAAGACAATGATATTTTATTATGTACCTCACAGCTATTCTGAAGATCAGTGAAATAATGTTCATTAATTCAGTTCATTTCAGTAAACACTCACTAAGAATCTACTATGTATAAGGCACTGAGAATACAAAAGCAAAGAAGAAATGGTCCAATGGTCCATGGATCTTGAGGAACATGCCCTGGTGAGAGTGGTGACAATCTTGTATGCCAAGAAGCCTACTACAAGTAATGCTGACATGAGAGAGAGAGAGTGAGAGAGAGAGAGAGAGAGAGAGAGAGAGACAGACAGACAGACAGACAGAAAGACAGAGAGAGAGACAGAGAGACAGAGAGACAGAGACAGAGTCAGAGACAGGGAGATGTAGAGAAACATAAAGAGACAGAGAAAGACAAAGAGAAAGACCGAGACAGAGACAGACAGAGACAGAGGTAGACACAGAGAGAGACAGAGACATAAGACAAGAGAGAGAATGAGAAAGAAAGAACACTAACAACTGGAGATGAGATCCAAATAGTTTCACAGAGGAAATGGCATCTGAGCTGAGCCTTGAGTGAAGATAAAGATTCTAAGAGGCAGAGGTGGGGAGAGAGTACAGTCCAGGCATAGGGAAAAGCTTGTGAATGTGGATGCATAGAGGTGGAAAATGGGGTACTGAGTTTAGAGAGCAGATCCAGCTTAGATGGAACATAGAATTCAGGAACAAAAGTACTACAAAATGAAGTTAGGAAGATAGATGGGATGCAGACTGTGGAGTACCTTAAATGCCAGGTTATATTTCATCTTACAGGGAATGGGAAGCTACTGAAAGCTTTTGAGTAAAGGAAGGACATGCTTAAACTGTTAAGCATTATGTAAATGTTAGCCATTATGACAATGATGATGATGGTAGTGTTTTAGAACTAACAGCATAGATACAAATAAAGCACCTAGACAAATAAATGTTTGTTGTCCTTTGTGCTTGAAGAGGAACAAAATGACATAACTATGTCAGGATCAAGGTACAGAGTGTCCAACTATGGCTTATGAGATCAATACAAGCAAGGAAGGTTCTACCACAGATTAGGCATAAATAGTCCATATGAACATTTGGAGTGTAGCTGTCTCCAAATTTGCACATCTCACATTTCTTTTGAGATACTGCAATTCTTCTTTGCTCACAGAGCACAGTACTTTCTTTAGGGCATGCCATACAGGGTGGTCACCTCCCATGTCTTACAATCAATTCCAAAGTTCTTCAGAGAGACCTCACATTACTTCTTCTGACCTGAACATGAGCACTTAACTTGTATGCGTTGCCTTAAAATAGTCTCTTAGGCAATAGTATGTTTGGCATTCAAACAACATGGCCAGCCCATTAGAGTTGTGCTCTCTGCAGGTGAGTTTGAATACTTGGCAGTTCAGCTCAAGAAATGACCTCAGTGTCCATGAACTTACCTTGTCAGTGATCTTCAGAATCTTCCTAAGACAAATTCAAATGGAAGCAATTCAGTGTCCTAGCATGGCACTGGTAGACTGTCCAGGTTTTACAGGCATATAGCAATGAGGTCAGCACAACAGTTCTGTAGATCTTCAGTTTGGTAGGCAGCCCAATACCTCTTCTCTCCAACACTTTCCTTTGGAGCCTCCCAAACTCTGGCAATGTGTGTATCAACCTCATCAACTATGTGCACAGCCCTGGAAAGTATATTGTCAAGGTGTGTGAACTTATCCACAGCATTCAAAATTTCTCCATTTTCTATAAGCAATGGTTCCACATATGGTTAGAATATGGATCGATTCTCTGCTGCTTGTTCTAATTTTGGCCTGAAAATTAACACCAAGAAAAGAAACAGGTTCTTTACCAGTTAGCACCACATCATCCATATGTGGGACAAATAAATACAAATAAATCACATCCACTCAGTTCAGGAAATAAATACCATTAGAGAAGTCTAAAGACTTCTAAAAACTCTAGAATTCTTGTCCATTATTATTTTTTAAAATTACAAATAGGCAAAATATGTATTGCAGGTAAATCACCACTTACTTCTGTCTATAAACATCTCTGAGGAGATGAAGATAGATGGGAGAGTTTCTATTCCATGCCTTGTAAACTGTGAAATGTCTAAAGGGTAGAATCATTGAATTAGAAGTAAGGGTAATGGGGGGAAAGCAATATGATCATGGAAGTCTTCATGGAGAAAATGGCATATGAAGAATAGCTGATGTTTATGTTGTACTTTACATACTTAATCTCATTAAATCCCCACAATAGTCCTGTGAAGCAGGTGATAAAAAGTATTATCATCCCTATTTTATAGATGAGTAAACTGAGGCTCAAAGGGGTTAAGTGATTTGCCATGGTATGTGAATGCCCTTCACCAACACAGATCATGAACCATCAATGACTTTGTTCATTAGTCTTATGGGATATCCAAAGGCAAACAGATATGTTATTTATAATACTAATTTTCTCAAAAAAATGAGTTCTAAATTCTTACTCCCCTCTCTGTTCCTCCTCACCCATTTGAGAAGGCAAGCAATATGGTATCAATTATACATGAGGCACAAAGATATTAAGTGTCTTCCCCAGAATATCTCAGCTATTAAGTATCAGAGGCAAAATTTAAGCTTAAAGTCTTCCTGATCCTAAGCCTAGAATAGGATCCCTTATGATCTAACAATTTGTCTGGTAGCTACAACTACATAGTTCTGGATGTGAATATTATTAGGAAGGGCACCATTATGAGTAATTTTTTCAGTCAAACATCTTAGTGAGAAAATTATCAGATTTTTTTTAGAAAGGGAGTTTTTAAGGAAGGAAGAAGGGACAATGAAAGAGAATAGCTGGGCATTAGAATACAGGAGTTGGGGTTGCTATAGTCTAGGAGTGTGGAAATAAAAACTGATGAAAGAGAATCTAAGAATAACAGAGTAAAAAAATGCTCATTTCATATTTTTACAGAAGCCCTGCCCTATCTGGATTACATGAACCATGGTTAGTCTAGAGTTGCAGTTCTTAGGTTTTTCATAAAATCAAATTAGGATGCCAATCCTTATATTAATAGCAACTTACATTTCCTTATACAGGAAGTATATAATATAAGTACTATTAGCCCTCTGAAATTATCTCTATCTACCATGCAATAAAGGGCAGTTAGATGGCAATGTGGATAGAACTCTGGGCCTGGAGTCAGGAAGACTTGAGTTCAAATTCAACCTCAGACACTACCTGTGGGACCCTGGGGTAAATCACTTAACCTCTGTTTGCCTTAATCCACTGGAAAAGGAAAGGACGAACTACTCCAGTATGTTTGCCAAGAAAACCACATAGACACTATGGTCCACGGGATCACAAAGAGCCAGATATGACTAAACAGCAACACTTCCATTTAGTATTGTTAGTAGAATAGCAGGCAGCACCATAGCTAGGGTTTATAACTGGGTTAGTCACAATATTGGGGAAATCAGTGAACGCCAGGCAATTGGACTGCTTTGGCAGCATGCAGGGGTACTCAGCCAGAAATTTAAGGAGAAAAGCGGGGTTGCTTTTAACAAGTAATTAGGACATTTAATTTGTCTGACTGACTTGTGCTTTCAGATGGTTTGGGTTTCTCTGAACAACCCAAGACCCAGTGAGGCTCTAGGGCTTAGGAACGAGCACCGCTGCATTATCTGTCTTCTTCAAGGAGAACTTTCCATGGTATATTCTTTATGTCTCTTCTTTAGGGTGCTAACTGGTAGGTAAGTAGCAATGAAAGAAGTTGTCTCTCTCTGATCTGTTCCCTACTTGAGGGCCTGGTGTCTTGTGACAGCATTTGATATTTTCCCTATGACACAAAGGTTGAATGTCCTACTAAGAGTAGAGTGGGTGAAGTAAAGGACTTTAAGAGGTTCCTGAATAGAGTTCTAAGACTGCTCATTCTGAGACTCTTTTCTGTCACTCCAAAGGGATTTTTTAAGAGTCAGGATGTAACACTTTGCTTCAGATGTCAGTCTCCCTTTTTTCTCAGACATGGATGTGAATACCGTTTTTCACTTGGAAAAAGGAGATGACTTAAGAATGTAAACAGACTGGATTGTCAAATGGAGGAAAAGATCATGTGGCTTTTTCCATAAACATCTGGGAACAAAAGGTGACAGTGGTTTTGTAAACAACAAACAAGAAACAGCATCAAGCACAACATAGAATCCCCCAAAATATGGTGTGTCCTAGCCCCATCCCAGGGCAGAAATATATCAAACTTTTAAATAGCTCTGATGATGAATCTCTACCACACACTTTCCTAAGATGGATTCACACTGACGAGGCTCAAGAAAGGGAAGATTTAGGCACTTTATGTCTTTGCATATAAAAGAGGGGACAATTTCATGTTCCTAGTATACTCTCTAGGGCATAAAGACTCAAAATATGACAGCAAATGCCTGACCACTATGGGATTGAATGAACCTAATGTCCCCCTTCTCATTGGGTAAGGCATATTGTTTTCACATGGGGGAGGGAGAAGAAGGAAATTCTTTATTCTTCTCACTTCTCTTTACCCTTGTTCTGGGCTCTATTTCCACAGAGGAGAGACAATTAATTGAATAGATCAAGACATGTTCTCTCTTCACTTGAGTTTCCTGAGAGTAGGAAATAGGCCACTCAGGAACTCACAGGAGGGTTGAGCACCATGCAAAAACTTCTCAAGTAGCATATTCTCCAAGCTGCTTTCTAGATCCCACCCCATTTGAGATTTGTACAATGTGAATAGAGCAGCCACCCAGAGAACTATCTTACTTAGTCAACAATCCTTCTTTATTGTCTGTACTCTCAACAGAGTCACAACCGGGGATGTTTTCACTCAAAGCAAGTACCATAAACCAGGCACTCAGGGCAATTGGCATTAATAGATGTCTGAAATGGATAGAGAGAAAATCCCAGTCCATGGGGAGAGAGAAACCCTAGGATACAACAAAGTTGGAGAGATTAAGTAGCCTTCTATATTCAAAATGACTTTGGACCTAGTTTTCAAAAGCATTAGTTGTTTCTTCACCCTTGGCATCTAAGTAGCCTGAGTAATGGGAATTGTGGGGAGATTGTCAGTCTGTCATTCAACAAGCATAAATAAGCACTTACTATATGTCTGGCACTGTGCTAAGTGCTGGGTATCCATAGAAAGGAAAAAACAGACTGGTAAATTTTATAGCAAATAAATAGATGCTTTGGGAATGAGGCAGAAAGAGGACTTGAAGCCAAACCCTGTGTAAACCCTCAGAGTATCACAGTAGAGATGAAAGGCACCTGCATGATCATCTAGTCCAACTCCTTGGTTTTATTATAGAGGGAGAGTCTGAGACCCCAGAAAGAGAAATGACTATGGCAAGGTGACTGAGACATCAATTTGTTTATCATAAGTGTATGAAAATTGCATGACATAAGAAGTAGGTGAATCTTTGTAGAAACAGAAGAAAGCCTTACTATATTGACAGAGTCCCCTTACCCTTCTCTTCTGTGCAGTCCTCCCCAAAAAATGATGAGAGGGGACCATTCAAAGGAAAAGAAAAGAGTACAGAGGGCAATGAACTTTTCTCTGATGTATCTGCACTTATATAATATTTCAGAAGAACCCAAGGACTTGCATGTCTGTACTATTTCAGAAAATAGGAGTGAGAACTGTGTGAAACCCAAGAAACAGAAACATATTGCCTGATATCATGGGAATTGACCTAACTTGCTTGGTAAAGGGAAATTCTTGTTCAACTCTTACTGAAATTCAGACTCATCTGAGGTAGAGTCAAATAAAACTCAAATCTTATACACTTGAAATGTCAGTACTGGAAGGAACCTTAGAGACAAACCTCTCCACTTTAGAGAGAAGAAAATGGAAGCAGAGCAGGTTATTAATACAGAGTATAAAAAATGGAATTAGTTGTGTCAGTCTTAACAGAATACTCTTGGCTCTTAAAAATCCAGTTTTAACAGGACATGGAAGGAGGGAGGAAGCACCAGGGTCTTTTCAGGCACACTCTTGGTCCAAACATTCCTCTTTCCCAATAATCCTGGGAAAATATCACTTTGAGAGGGAAAAACTTCAAGGAAACGAAAAGACCTGGGGATAGGGACAACAGACATCTGAGGAGGCCATGGTTCCCTCTCTTGTCTTGCCCTGTCTGAATTACTCCCTAACCCACTTTTTCCAGAATAGATGCTAAGAGAATCAGAGAACACCTTAGGCTGGGAAAGCATTTCTAAGCTGCCTGAAGTGTCTGTCTTGTGAGAGAATATATCTCCATATTCTTTCACTAGGCCCTTTTCCTCTAAAGTGAAGTAACTAAGGCCCAGAGAATTTAAACATTCAAGACCAAATAGACAGAAAAGGGTAGAGCCAAAATCCAAACCTTGATCCACTGAATCCAAATCTAACTTGCTTTCCAAATGCATCATCATGATATATTCCTATTTACCATTTCATTACAGCCAAACACTCTTGAAAATATTAATTTTAACTTGATATATCTAAAAGTGTCACCCAATCCCACCATCTGATTTTAGGAAGTAGTTATCTCTGGGTTGCTTGAGCCTCTTTCCTAACCCACTGGCACTCTGTAAGTTGAAAAGATAGAACAGGCAAAACCTGAGGGGAAAATATTCTTTAGATTTGGAGGCAAAAGTATTCTAGGAAGCCACAGTTTAGATATTTCCTCCCCTCTCCTTCCTCAAGAGAACTCCCTCTGTTACTTAGCAGTGGACAGGGAATATGGGGTAGCTCTCAGCCTGCCTCTGACCTCTGGACTTTACCCTCTTTCCAGACTGGTAGATGTTCTGGAAAGTTACTCCTACACAGCCACCTGATGTCTGAAGGGATGAATATTCGGGGACAAGTTTGGACCTCTCTCTCACCTAAGGGCTAAGAGACAACTTAGATCCTACCAGCTTTGGATTTTGCCTGAGGAACCCAGGGAGACAACCAAACTGCTTTCCCAAATAATTTAACTATTCTGTCACAGTCTCATCCTTCACCCAAGGCACCCCGTCCATAGGCTCTGCCCCTTTCTTGTTCTTGATAAGAGTATAATAACTTGTCTAATAACAGCCCTTTGAATTTTTCGCCCTGGAGCAATTCCCTCTCCCTGGTACAAAACCCTGGTCACTGGGCACCTGTTAGAGTTCTAATTTTCATACCCTTTCCATTCCAATTTTAATAATTCCCTGGACTTTCATTTCATGGTCTTTTGCTAGTTTCAGTACTGCTGATGTAGTAGTCACTTACATTTCCTGAAGGGCACTGGCTTTGTCTTGACAACAGGAGGAAGTATTTCTTTGTTTCTGAGGCACATGGTTCAGATTCCTGGCTTTGGTGAAGATGAGAAGTCCTGTTGCCAAAAGGACAGCCAGAAGCCCTAGTCACATCCTTGTCAGCATTCATGGGTCTAAAGCGGAAAGGGGAGTTCCCTATTTCTGAGGGACAAGACTGAGACCCCCCCCTTCCTCCCCTGATATACACACACAGTTTTTGTTTTCAAATCCTGTGTCATGTTCATTAGGATATTGGTGCTGCTACCTGGCTGAATCATCCCTGTTCTGAACAATGGTTCATGAGCCAGTAAGAGAAGGTATGAGAGTCCCTGCCTCTGGAACACGTGGTTCAGTGGCCTGACTCTGGCTCTCTCCAACAAGGATGGGAGGTAGCATTGAGGCTGCCTGTTCTTTTCTGTCCATGGAGGTGCACTGGTCAGGGCATTTAGTCACAATTCTTGTCAACATCTAATTGACTAATGGACCTCTGGCCCTGGCTTGACCTGTTGCTCATCCCTCTGGTTCATTTGTGTTCTGCCAAGAAGGGATGACTCCATCACTTACTACAGGTCACTTTATTAGTGGTGCATTGGCACTTTCCAACACCAACAATAGTTTCAGAGGCAGTCAATGCAGCAGCAGCAGGGAAACCTGATTAGAGACAAGGGAGAGGAAGAAAGGGTAGAGCCCAGGGGAATTCTATACAGGAGTTTAAATGATCCTTGAGGCATCAGGAGGGAGATCTCTGGGCATCAGCCAGGAGTGGGAAACAATCAAGAGGCCCAGGGACTGTTAGTGATTGCTCTACTGACTAGGGTTCCTGGGGTGTTCTCTCCTTTGGCTTGAGAGAAATTATTATTTTACTATTGTATTAATAACCGCTTATTAAACTAGGATCCAGGATTTTTTTTCCTCCTTTATTTCCTCATTTAGAGCCCAGCCCCTGTAGGTGAGTCAGTCAGTCTCTGAAGGACATGACTAATTGGTGAGATGCTCCTCAATCTTGGGCCAGATTCCACCCAACCAGGATGGGGGAAGTGTAAACAGAATCTAGACTGCACAAGTTCTTGCCCCAGGGAGAGCACACCTATTCTTGGAACCCTCCATTAGAATTTAGGGTGACCCAGTTCACAAAGGAGAAAACCAACTAGAGTGGTGTGGGTGGAGATGGATTCTTCTGTCCAGATTGCTGGAGGCTGAGTCTCATGATCAAACCATGTTCTCAATAGGAGGAACTGAAGACTCCTAGCCTACCTCCTCATTAAATGTCCACCAACCAGGGTTGATTTCTCCTATCATGGGCATTCCCTTTAAAAAAAATTTAAGGCATTTAGTGTCTCTATTAGGGGTCTTTGGCTACTGAGAAAAAGCACTGACCATCAACTTATTGATATTAGCTAGCCTAATTAATAAAATTATTATTAATTACCTAGAAATTCTGTCTCTAGAGTTTTTCATTAGTCACAGGACATCTGGATGAGAGTGAGGTGTTCCTCTTTGCCTCAAAGTGATGAGGTAGATGTTTTTCCTTGTCCTCAAAGTGAGAACATTTTCTCCCTGAACATCTGAGCCACTATAGGTCTTATCTCTACATGCAGGGTGATGAAGGGCCATCCAATGTCCCAGATTTTGGGTCACCTTAACAGTTCTGTTTCTAGACCAAGGATGGTAGCCTATCTAGGACATAATCCAGTGAGGCTAAAGGAAAGAGGTGGGCAGCCAGTAAATTTCCACAGCAAATGAAATCTGTGTCACGAAGCAAAGTCACAAGTTGGGCTCTAAGAGGTGAGGTAAAGTTTAGGAGATAATAGAAAGTCATTCAGTTTAAGAGACATCGAAGGATCATACAGAGAACATACTTTCACTACACATATCTTCACCTTTGCTAACTTTTCCTCTCCTTGTCTCTTTCAGTTTGTCAGGATTTTCCTCAATGCCAAGACCAAATTTCACAGCTATAAGTGAATTCACCTTTGAGGGGTTTTCCAGCTTCAAGTGGCAATACCGGCTCATTCTTTTTGTGGTCTTTCTGGGCCTGTATTTGTTGACTCTGGCTGGTAATGGTATAATTGTGACTATTATCCGCCTTAACCATCACCTTCACATACCTATGTATTTCTTCCTGAGTGTGTTGTCAATCTCTGAGACATGTTATACCTTGGCCATAATTCCCCTTACATTGCTAGGCCTCCTCAGACCACATCAACCCATTGCCATCCCAGAATGTGCTACACAACTCTTCTTCTATCTCACCTTTGGCATCAACAACTGCTTCTTGCTCACAGTCATGGGTTATGATCGCTATGTGGCTATCTGTAAGCCTTTGAGGTATACAGTCATCATGGGAAAACATGCATGTATTCAGTTGGCATGTGGGTCATGGGGCATTGGCCTTGGAATGGCCATTATTCAGGTAACATCAGTGTTTGGCCTCCCTTTCTGTGATGCCAGTGTCATCTCCCACTTTTTCTGTGATGTCCGGCCCCTCCTGAAACTCGCCTGTGTTGACACCACTATCAATGAGATAATTAATTTTATTGTTAGTGTGTGTGTCCTTATATTGCCCATGGGCTTGATCTTCATTTCTTATGTCCTCAACATCTCTACTATCCTCAAGATCACTTCATCTGAGGGGAGGTGGAAGGCCTTTGCCACATGTGGCTCTCACCTTACTGTGGTCATCATCCATTATGGCTGTGCTTCCATCATTTACCTCAAACCCAAGTCCGACAGCTTGCTTGAGCAAGACAGACTCATTTCAGCAGCTTACACTGTCCTTACTCCATTGCTGAACCCTGTTGTATATACCTTAAGGAACAAGGAAGTCAAGGATGCCCTGCGTCGAGCTCTGGGCAAGAAACCCCTCTCCTCTTAGGGGGCCAGAAAAGACCATGTAAGGAGTCTCATTCTCCCAACATCTGACAATCAGAAATATTTCATTTGATTCTCTACCCCACAGGTTGTTAAGTGGTTTGAGTTAACCAGTGAGGAGACGGTTGCTGGAGGTGAGGATAGGGGTAGTACTTGGTGTTACTTTCCAGAGCAGAACATAGTGCACCCTAGATGAGTATGTAGATACTGGATATGTGATATGTCTAGTGCCTATTAAGGGGCAATAATTTTCCCCAGAATCTGGCAAGGCTCAAATCCTAGGGAGACCTGGAGGTGAAAGAGGATACATTTTGGGTGTGAGACTGGAAACAGGGGAGATATGTGAACAATGAAAAAAAAGATGTAGGGAATAATGGGACAGATCAACTCAAAACCAAACCAAACTAAACCACAAGAACTAAACTTTAAGGAAGAGGCCAGGTGAGTAGTGAAGGGAAAGGCTTATTTGTATGAGAAACAGATTAAAATAATTCAGAACTGAGAAAGTTTCTAAGGCACACTTATCTCCTAAGGACAAAACTGGACTCTGAAACTACATTGATTGCTTATGATTTGAAAACTTGTATAAAGTTTGTAATTGGAACATCCTCATACTATCTAATGAAGTAGTTTCTTGTGCTTAAAGCAGCTTCCTAAGTGTGATATCATTGTATGATGCCCTTAGAAGAAAGATTGCTAGAGTTACATTAAGGACAGGACTATGCCTTCAAAGCTATAGCTTAAAAATGAGATTCTCCCCTTCCTTCCCATTTCCCTTTACATATGATTGGCAACAGCAAAAGTGAGCATCAGTAAGTATGTAGAGCCCTCAGATTGGGGTTCCGTTGCATTTTGTCACATATTCAACAAGCAGAATAGAAAAGCTTCCATGATGCCAGGCAGTGTCTGTTTCTTGGACTTCAGGTAATCCTTACTCCCACACTTTCTGAAAAAAATTTTAAGTGTCCCCTATGAGTCCCTGAAGGGAAAAAATACATAGCCCTCTGGGGACCCTTCTTTTCTTTAAATTATCACATCTCCTGAATGCTCTGGGGATGTACACGGGAGAAAAGAGGGCTCTTCAGTTCAAACTAGTCTTTATTCAGTCTCCAGTCTGTCAGTCAACAAGCATTACTAGGTGTCAAACTGTGCTAAGGTCTGGGGATGCAAAGAAAGGCAAAACCAGTGGCTATATGCAAAGATCTCATGTGCTAATGAGGGAAGAAAACAAATTAACAGGCATATATACAAGATATCTAAAGAGTCTACAAAAGGCAAGCTCAGAGAGGAAGGCACTAGCATCTGTAAGGACTGGGAAAAGAAGGTGGGAATTCATCTCCTCATGTTAGGCATCTTTTTCCCAAATAAATTGGATAAACTAATTCTTATCAGTTATCACAAGGAAGCCCATTAGATATGATTTGAAATGTAATGTATGCCCCTCATCATTTTCAGTCTGTGGAATCAGGGACAGTCCATGGTCAATTAGTCAACACTAATGTAATGTAAAGCTTAGAGGCATGACTAATCTGGGACATAGAGATGGTGACCTATATCACTTGCTGTCTTTATCAAGCCATGGAGGTTTACCTGGCTTTAGCTCTGGGGAAGCCTGACTTCTTAATAGGAGAAATTGGTTCCTCATTTTCCTGAATTACTGTCTCATTAAAACCCCACCTTGGGTTGCCCAGGGTCATTTCTACTTCAGATTCTAGTCTTGGGTTTCATTTACCCAAAAGAAGTTAGTAAAAGAGGTACATAATGTACAACATGAATTAGGCATCACAGAGGCACTTATTCCCATACCAAAACAGCAATGAGCACAGAAGAATACTTGTGTGTTATTGACAGGTTTCGGCATCTTCAGTTATTACTACTAGTACAGTCAACTATGGGGCTAATTGAGCTTTTTTTTATTGGGGGGAGTAGAAAATAGTTTTTGTAAGGCTAATTATTACCCATGTTACATTTCGTCTCTGTTGGTGCTATTTAATCAAACAGTTGTTTTGCATATACAAGTATAAATTTAATTCACTTGAAATCATCAAACGGTTATTAAACATCTATTATGGGTAAGGTAGGGTCCTAGGTTCTGTGAATTCTTAGACAAAAGCAAAACAGTCTCTGCCTTCAAACAGCTTACTTCCTAATGGCAGACTATAACATCCTATTCCACAGAGTGAGGAACATGGAGGGAAACAATGAATACATTTTTCTTCACATCATTCTTCAGCCACAGAGGCAGCTAGCTGGCACAGTGGATAGAGCAATGGACCTGGAGTCAGCAAGACCTGAGTTCAAAATTGGCCTTAGGGTTTTGTAGCTATGTGACCCTGGGCAAGTCATTCAACCCTCTGTCTGTCTCAGTTGCCTCATCTGTAAAATGGGCAACATCAACTTCATGGTGTTGTTGTGAGGATCAAATGTGATAATATTGTAAAGGATATAACCCAGCTCGGCATATAGTAGGTGCTTATAAATGATTATTTCCTTCCGTTACCCTCTTCTGGTAGCCTCTCTCCAATGCCAACATTTCCCTTGGAACAGCCTACTTCTTCTGTTGTTCAGGAACTTTCCCCCAGCTCTTGTTCTATTGTCTGAGAAGGGAAAAATGCCAACTTCCACCTTTGCTATTTCTCCACACCTTTTAAAGATTATAAGTTTGATGCTAAAACAGGAAGCAAACAGTAAAGGGAAATGTAGCCAGGGAACCTAATACAACCCTGTACAATTGAGTCTAATCTCCAGATAGAGAGTGAAAGTTCTTCCTACTGTTATGATGGGTTGGGAAGTGCTATCCTTCTTGAGCTCTCACTAAAAATACCTTGAGTCACCTGAATGACTTCATCCTAGCAGGCTACAATCTGGAAACCACCTTTTCATGTATCGGGGAGCAGAGAAAATGTTTCTAGGTGCACTGTCAAGCACCCCCATTAGGTAACACCTTATACATGTGTTATAGGTGGGGTCTGGTCACAACTCACACTGAGTGTGGACTCAAAGCTCTCCCCCAGGCATCTCAAGAGTAACCCGTTTTCATTCTGGGTTTGATTTCATTGCTCCAACCTGCTCTTATGCTGGCACATCTAAGTTCTCAGAGACAGACCACCTCTTCACCGTGACTCACACTTCCCCAGGGTCCTTGTGATAACCTTCTTAAGAAGAACTCTCATTACTCTTGCTCTTGAACCCCGATCCAATGGCTTTTCTATCTACATAATTAGTCACTGACATAATAACATTTTTATATTTTATACATAAGCATTTATTTAATAATAAGATAATTGAAATATTATTATAGATACTAATAAATTAAAAGAAATTTATAAATAATAAAATACATCAGAATTCTCACATAAACCTGGATTCTACTCTTACCAATGTGCTTAATAGCTATGGTGAAGAATGGGCACACATTAACAAAGAAATGGCACATAATATATGAGGGAGGAAGACTAATGTACTTAGGGTAACTCACAACTCTGGACTGCAGGCTTAAATGACATTGATTCTTTCAGGAACATCTGTACCATATGAAACTGCTTCTCTGCCTACTGTTGGACTTTTGTTTCTTTCTATTTGAAAATGTTCCTCTCTTCTCTACTCAAACATAGCTATTACACATTCTATCAATTATCAATTATCCTTAAAAACCCTTTAGAAAGCATTAACTCTTAATATTAATAGTAGTTTTCTTTAAGCTAGCCAATAGCAAAGCTCATCAGACTGGCTATCCCTGGGCCATACAACCTGACCCAGCAAGGGAACAAGTGAATAAACACTTATTAAGTGCCTACTGTGTACCATGCACTGTATGCAAAGAGTTTTATAAATATTATATCATATAAGACTCACAACAATCCCATGAGGTAGCCGATATTATGGTCCACATTTTATGTGTGAGGAAAATAAGGCAGCGGTTGAGAAACTTACACAGTAAGTGTCTGAGGATGGATCCAAACTCATGTCTTTCTGATTCTAGGACCAGGGCGCTATCCACTGCACTGCCTTGCTGCCTCTCAATTATCCGCTCACCAGAATGCTGTGATATCCAATGAGAATGCAACTATGTTCAACACATCTCCACCTTACCAAAATCCCAAAGCAATTGCAAAACTCCTTTTGCTTTTCCACCTCAAACCAGAGGTGGCAGCAGAGAGCAACACACTTATAATAATCTTTGTCTTTGCCCACCTCTAGATGGTGATGAAGGGCAAATGTGAGTATCAGAATAGATAACAGCGGTCACTGGAGCTCTTGGCCAATGAAGTCAATGCTGTTTTGGACCAATCTGTCAAATAAAGCCTTCTATCAGCTGACTGATTCTAACTACTACAACTCTGGCTTTTCACTGCCAACCTCCTTCCTTCCCCCTTCCATGTCTTCAATTTTTCTCCTTAAATTCTTCTTTCTCAACTGCTGCTCCTGCATTCAATCACTCAGTGAGAGATCCTTAACTCTCCTTTTGTTTTATTCATTTTATTTTATTTTAAAAAGTTCCATCTCAAACTTCCCCTATCAAATTGATAGAACTCTGACCCAGCAATCATCATACCAGCAGGGTCTTTGTGAGGCTGAGCATTTTCCCAGATGATAATTTCTTTTTTTTTTTATTGTTTATCTTTCCTGGTGAAGAAAATAAGTGCTTATTTCCTTTGGCTACTTACAGAGGAGAATCTGGGTTCTTAACTTTGAATACAAGTATTAATTTTTTATGTATATGTGGCAGGGAGCTGTGTTGCCACTTATTCTGAGAAGGGTCTGGAAGAATGATAAAACCAGAATAGTTGAAGGGAAGGTATGCTACTTCTACCCAGAGAAAAGAACATTGAGGAAAGAATTGAATACTAATCTTAAAGTCATTATGTATGGCATGTAATAGTCACTTAAATACTTGTTAATTGATTGATTGAAGATTATACTTCTGTGTACCTTTTATAGGTCAAAAGACTTTAGTTCCTGGCCCATCTTTAAGTGCTGAAGCTCTCTGTTCTCTCAGGTTTTGAGATCAACAGAGCAGACAGCCATGAACTCAAAGCCTTGATAAGATTCCAGATTCCCACCCCACAGTTCCAGCCTGGGATCAGAACTAAACCCAAAATCCCAGACCATTAACTGTGAGAATTGGGCAAATAAGACTCACCTGTAACAAGGTCCCTCAGTGCCCCATTTTTTGCATCTTGATGCAGACTCCTCAGGGACAGGAAATGAGAGTTCAGGGAGAGGGACTCTAGAGTCCTGCACCAGAGGAAATGAATCTACTACCCAGTCTCAAACCTTAAAAGTTTGTCTTCTCCACAGGATGGTGGAGGGCTATGAGGGACTTCATGTGACTTTCCTTTTAACCCTAGTTAATTAGGAGGGCCACAGAATGGGTCAGGTTGCTGGTGGATTTTGATATTCCTTCCTCACTTAATGCCACATTCTGGAATTGTATTTGCAGTGAGAGCCTAAGAGAAAAAAATATTCTGTAATCTCCATCCTTTCCAGTCAGCTTCTTTCTCTCCTGCAACCTGGATGATCAACATTCCTGCTCAAAGTGGTAAGTGAAGTTTAGGAAGGGAAATTGTCAGGCAATTAGGTCAAAGGAACAGTTGTAGAAAGATCATAAGATTTTAATGGACAAAATCTGGCTTTGAGTCCTTGCTTTCTCATTTTCCAGGGGCAAGTTCCTTTATCTTCCTGATTCTCAGTTTCTTCATATGTAGGATGAAGCTAATATTTAATTATCTACCTCATCGAGCTATTGTGATGGCTAAATTTTTAAAAAAATGTTAATTCCATTCATTTCAATAAACACTTATTATACATCTGCTGCCATAAGAAATCTATAAGAATTGTGCCTTGGTTAGTAAAGACAAAGATAAAATGGCCCTTGATGTCAAGAAGAACTTCTGGTAGGGATACAAGGAATACTGAGAAGAGAGTGAACACACACAAGAGAGTGGATCATATATAGCTTCACAAAGGAGGTGACACTTGATTTAATCCTTGAAGACAGTTGGAATGGGGAGGTTATTTCAAGTGAGGGAGCAGTGTGGATGTAGTCATAAAGGCAGGAACTTGTGGGGCTTTTTCAGAAAATACCTCCTAGCTCTCTGATTAGACTCCAAAGCATATAAAGTTCTCAAGAAACAAGGAAGCCTCCATTCTAAGATGCTATTTATTACCAAAGCATATTTAAACTATTTGGAATAAGTAAAAATGAAGTTTAAATCTTATCCTCGAGGAAAGGCCATGGAGCTGGAGAAGGTTTATAAGGTCTCTGAGAGGCAGAGATGAAAGGAAGGTACAGCCTACATATAAGGAGCAGCTTATGCAGATGCCTGAAGGTACAAGAGACAATTATGGGATTCAGATGATAGTTTGTATTCCAGTTTGGCTGGGACATCAAGTTCATGAAGGGAGGTAGTATGAAATAAAGTTAGAAAGGTAAATGATGCCAGAGTACAGAAGACCTTAAATCAGGGAAAGGAATTTATAGTTCATCCTACAAGAAATGGGGAGCTACTGAAAACTTTTGAACAGATGAGTGACATGGTCAGACTGTTAAGCATTATGTAAATATAAGCAACTATGATGATGACAGTATTGAATTTGATGTTGATGTTTTAGCACTGACAGTCAAAATATTAATAAATCACTGGGATTAAGTCCTATACACTCAATTACAAAAACCATTCAAAAGTTCTGAAGGAATTTAAAGGATAAAATGGTAGAAATGCCTCCAAATATTTTATTTCTTATTATAAATATCCATACTATAGAGTTCAGACAAATGGCCAATGTGACTCCTGTCCATGAGAAAAGAGACCCTTCCCATCTATGCCTGGCAAACTGTGGAATCCTTAAAGGGTAGAATCGTTGAATTAAAAGCAATGGCAGTTGATTGGGGTAAATGCAACATGCTCAAAGAAGGCTTCTTGAAAGAGATAACATGAATAATAGCTGGGATTTATATTGTACTTTATATATTATATCTCATTAAATTCTCGCAATAGTCCTATGAGGTGGGTACTACAATTATTATTATTACTATTGTAGTTGTTGTTATCTGGTGAAGAAACTGAGACCCAGAAGTCCTTAGTGCCTTCCTTAGTTCACAATGCCAGTGAAGGAAGTATTTCAAACCCAAGCCTCACCCCATTCCAAGTTCAAGAGTTGCCATGATATCACGCTGCTTCTTAATACATTTGAGCTCAACCTTAAAGGAAGATTAGGAATTAGAGCTCAGGGTTTGGGGGTTGAGGGGTTGGTGTGGGCATGGTATTTCATGTGAGGAAGCAATGTGAACATAGACATTAAGGAGAGAAACCACAGGGAGTGTTCAGAAAAGATCTCCTGCGTCTATGAATAAACCTAAAAGTAAATGAGGCTCTCAATGAACAAATAAATGTAAAGGCGAAAATTGCCCAAACTTCATTTATGAATTTATAAGCTCAAAGCTGCACTCACAACACTGGAAAGGGATCGAGGAGTTATTGGAGCTATTTCCTAAGAAATAAGACCTACATACTATTGTTACCAATAATACCTGTGAAATAAATATTTGACATCATGAGGAAGGGTACTAGAAACAAAATTGAAAACGCTATCCATCCCTTGTACACAAACCTGGTTAAACTGCACCCAGGACACAGGGTGTGGTGCTGGTTACCTCTCTACCCCTGAAAAACAATGGAGGTGGAGCAGACTCAGAGAAAGAGAGGGAGATGATCTTGGGGTGAAAGGGCTGTCCCATTAGGATTTGTCAGTAGATTGAAAATCCATATTACCATCAGTGTAGATGCTTTCTCTGTTGACGCAGATTACAAATTCTTCATGCCTTAATAGTTTAATAAGCTGTTGCACCCAATTAAAAACAAACAATTTTCACCTGGTGGCCTATTCTCTAACACTGAACCTCTTAGATAACTGTTCCACAGGTCATAGGTATACAGTTCATCATTGTGGCCAGACTTGAAGTCTTTCTAGCTTGGTAGGAACTTCCAGAGTTTACGCCTACTTGCTCTCCTGTGGCGTATTCTTCAAGGTCTTTGGGTCACTTCCACATCATGAAGAAGCATCAGAGGAGCACAGCATATGAGAACAGAATGACAAAGGATACTTCTATCTCAAAACGTCAAAAGAGATAGGGTAGATTCTACAAATCATGAAGGTGTGGTGAGAGTGAACGGGACTTGTTATTTAAATATGTAATGACAGAACTAAGTCTTTCTCTCTTTCTCTCTCTCTTTCTCTTTCTTATGCAGGTACATACACACAACTGTACTCATTTATCATAGAGTTTAAAAGAGGTTTAGTGATGAATAGATCTACTTCATAAATGTAAATATAAAGTTTTTAAGAAGGTAAAAGAGAAATTTAGATAAATTCGTGGATGACAAATCTATCCTGGGTTATCAAGGGGAGCTAAAATATTTTTAGGTATATCTTAACTTTAGGAGGTTGATGTCATTAATGATATTGTATCACCTATCACGCCTCCTGGGCTCTATGATCAGAGAGAAGCTCCTGGGTTTGTGGTGTAGGTAGTTGCTTTCCTGTGATTTCAGGAGCACTAGAAATACTGATCCACCCCTTTTCATCCCCTGATAGGGAAATAGTTTTCTTCGATATCCTTAGATTATGAGGTCATGAACTTATGATTATAGTCTGAGTTATTTTTCCTTTATATTTACTTGTTCACCCTGAGCCTCATCTATTTTGAGGTCTATTCATAGACCTGGCACATTTGTCCAGAAAACTGTATTTCATTTCTAAAGCTTCTTTACATTTACATAGCAAGTGAATACATGGAAGAGTTGTTATTTCTTTGCATGGAGAGAACTTTGATGTGAGAATTTCCATCACTAACATAGATTAGAACCCATTTATGACTTTATCTATAGTCCTTAGGAATTACCTGAGGTACATAGATGTTAAGTGACTTCATTAACTCTTTAAGTAGCAGAGGCAGAATTAAAAACTTGGGTCTTCCTAACTCTAAGCCTAGAACTGTATCCATTATGCCAAGCTGCCTCTATGTCTGCACAATATTGATATGTACATATTATCTGGAGAAGAAACATTCTTCATAATAGATTTTTACTGATATCTTTTATTTTTTCATTGACCAGATTTACCTGTTTCTCCCTCTCTCCCATTATTTCAGAGTAAACCATCATAACAAACATTTTTTTTAAAGAGAGGAAGGAAAAAAATACAATTAGCAAAAATAACACAAATTTGATTTTTGTATATGATACTGCACACCTGTGGACACCCATTTTTTCAAAGGATGGGGGGGAGAAGGGAATGCTTTTAAAAACTCTACTTTAGGGTCAAGCTTGATCTTCATAGTTTTGTAGCATTTAGTTGTGAATGCATTCTGGTTATTCATCTTTTCATTTACACTATTTTAGTCTCTATATATGTATTATATATATATATATATATGTATATATCAACCACATTTATTTACTCTTTAAACGTCAGAACAACCCTGTTATATATTATTTCCCTCATTTACACATGAGAAAACTGAGACTGAGAGGGGTAAGTGACTTGTTCAGGGTCTTGCAGCTAGTAAGCATATGAAGCAGGAATTGAACTCAGGTCTTCCTGACTCTAACTCCAGCTCTCTATCTACTACAATGGATACCTAGTAGTATTCATTACTCAGTCACCCAACTGCCTCAGGTCTTTGCTATCACACACAAAAATGTTGCTGTAAATGTTTTTGTGAATATGAAGCCTTTATTTTTTGTCAACAGCCTCCTTGGGATTGGATTTCTAGGCCAAAGAGATTTTTATTCATTTTATTTATATAATTCCAAGTTATTTTCCAAGATTGTTGGACTAATTTATAGCTCCATCAACAACGTTTGAGTATGCCTGTCTTTCTAACATTGAAAATTCTCATTGCTATCTTTGCTAATTTGGTTCATAAGTGGTAAAATTTCAAAGCTATTTCAATTTTCATTTCTATTATAGTCATTTGAAGCATTCTGTCATATTGCTAATAATTTGTAATTCTTTTTTAGACAACTATTATTCATATCTTTTAACCACTTATTTACTGGGGAATACTTTTCCTCATACAGTATACTTCTGTTAGTTGTCTGTATATCTTGTATGTGAAACTCTTACAAGACATGTTTGATGCAAAGAAGATTTTTCCAGTTGATCTCTTCCCTTTTTATTCTACATGTGGAATAGCATTGTAAGTAATATTTAGTCACTGAAGACAGTGAAAAAGAGTATCAAATTCTTTTCTGAGAAGAGGTTTTCATAGGGAGAGAAAGGGAGAATATAAGAGGATTACTTGACATTGGGATTTATTGGGAGTTGCTATATCTGAGAGTAGGGAAAGGGAAGACTGACAATGAGAATCTAAGAATATTTAGAAATTGCTTTTCTATTTCATTTTTCTTTGGGTTTACCATAGATGGATTGCATAAACCATAAGTTTAGCCTAAGGTAGCATTCCTTTTTTCTTTTTAGTTTGATATTTTATTTTCCCCCAATTACACGTAAAAACAACTTATAACATTTAAAAATTTTTTGAGTTCCAAATTATCTCCCTTCCTCCCTCCACTCTCCCCCTCATTGAGAAGATAAGCAATTTAATATAGGTTATACATGTGCAATCATGCAAAATATACATCCAAGTTAGTCATGTTTTAAAAGAAAAGATAGACAAAAAACCCAGGAAAAATAAAGAAAGTAAATAAAAATATGCTTTGATCTGCATTCAGATTCTATCAGTTCTTTCTCTGGAGATGAGTAGTATTTTTCATCATAAGTCCTTCAGAATTGTCTTGGATCACTATACTGCTCAGAATAGCTAAGGTGTTCACAGTTGATCATTGTATAATATTGCTGTTACTGTGTACAATGTTCTTCTAGTTCTACTCACTTCACTTTGAATCAGTTCATATAAATCTTTCCAGGTTTTATCTGAGAGCATCCTGCTCATCATTTCTTGTAGAACAAGAGTATTTCATCACAATTATATACAACAACTTATTCAGCCATTCCCCAATTGGTGGACATCCTCTTAGTTTCCAATTCTTTGCCACCACAAAAAGTGCTGTTGTAGATATTTTTGTATACATAGCCCCGTTCCCTTTTTTTTCTCTTTGGGATATGAACCTAACAGTGGTATTGCTTGATCAAAGGGTATGCATGGTTTTATAGCCATTTGGGCATAGTTCCAAGTTGCTCTCCAGAATGGCTGAATCAGTTCATGATTTCACCAACATTGCATTAATGTCTCAATTTTCCCACATCTTCTCCAACATCTGTCATTGTCATTTTCATTTTCTGTCATATTAGCTAATCTGATAGGTGTGGGGTCATAGCTCAGACTGTTTTGATTTGCATTTCTCTGATCAATAGTGATTTAGAGCATTTTTTCATGCGACTATAGATAGCTTTGACTACTTCATCTGAAATCCACCTGTTCATATCCTTTGACCATTTATCATTTGAGGAATGGCTCTTATTTCTATAAATTAACTCAGTTCTCTATATTTTTGAGAAATAAGGTTTTCAATCATAGAAATTTGCTGTAAAATTTTTCCATAGTTATTTTTACTATGTATTTTCCTCTATCCTATTTCCCCCTTGTCTGTCTTACTCTCTTTCCTTTCACCCTGTCCATTCTCAAAAGTGTTTTGTTTATGGCTTTTACCTCCCCCAGTCTGGGGGGGATTGCTTGCTTCTATTAGTACCCCATTCTCTTCCCCTCCTACTTTCCTACATGGTAAGATAGATTTCTATACCCAACTAAGTGTGTATGTTATTCCCTCTTTTAGTCAATTCTGATGAGAGTAAGGTTCATGCCCCCCACCTTCTCCATCTTTTCCTCCACTGTAAAAATTCTTTTATGCTTCTTTTATGTCAGATAATTTACCCCATTCTACCTCTCCCTTTCCCCTTCTCCCAGGGCAATCCACTTTCTCATCCCTTAATTTCTTTTAGATAATCATCCAATCATATTCAATTCATACCCATGCCCCCTGTTTATGTATACTCCTTCTAACTGCCCTAATAATTAGAAAGTTTTTAGGAGTTACAAATGTCATCTTTCCATGTAGGAATGTAAACAGTTCAACTTTAATAAGTCCCTTATGATTTCTCTTTTCTGATTACCTTTTTATGCTTCTCTTGAGTCTTGTATTAAAAAGTCAAATTTTCTATTCAGCACTGGTCTTTTCACCAGAAAGGCTTGAAAGTCCTCTATCTCATTGAATGTCCATTTTCCCCTTGAAGGATTATACTCAGTTTTGCTGGGTGATTCTTGGTTATAAACCTAGCTCTTCTACCCTCTGGAATATCATATTCCAAGCCTGGTAGCATTTCTGAAGTTCTTATAAAATAAAATAAGGATTGAAATGTCAATTAATAGCAACTTACATTTCTTCATATAAGAGGTACATAGTATAAGAATTATTTCTCCAACATACAAGGAGATTAAAGTTCACATTCATATATCTAGTAAATATAAAAGCCAGACTCAAACCCTGACCTTCTGACTCAAAATATAATTTACTTTATATTTTTCTGTCTTTACTATGTTGCGTACCCTCTGTGACTTAATTAGATTTCACCACATTTCTTTTAATATTATTATTAGAAAAGCAATCAGCACCATGGCCAAGGTTAATTATTAGTTCAATCATCATCACTTGCTGAGGAATTCATTGGAGCCAAGATGGCTGGGCTTCTTTGGCAACATATAAAGCTATTAACCAAAGATTTAAGAACAAGGAAGGATTGATAACAAGCCACTTTTTAAAAAACAAGTCTGACTCACTGGGGTTGTCAGGCTATTGCTTCTAGGAATTAGCATGGGCATTAGTGAATTATCTATGTTTCTCAAGGAGGAAGTTCCCTGGTCTTTATGTCTCTTCTCTAGAGTGCTAATTGGTAGAAAAATAGCAACAAAAGAAATTGTCTCTCTAAGTCCTGTTCCTTGCTTGAGTGAATGTCATCTTGTGAAAGCAAGTGCCATTTACTCTGTGGGGCAAAGAGTCAGTGTTCTGATGAGGCAAGAGTCTTTGACGAAAAGGCCTTTCAGAGGTTTTAGCTGGATTTCTGAGACTGGTACATATTCTGAGATTTTTTCTTTTCAATCACTCTGAAGACATATTTTGAGAGTCAAAACATGCCTCATTAGATGTCAATCTCCCTTTTTTCTCAGTGATTTGTATGAAAATCATTTTTCTCTTGGAGAGTGGAGATGATTTAAGACTAAAAATAGTGACTAGATGGACAGATGGAGGAAATGATTACAAGGTGCTTTCCAGAGAAATTTGGAAACAAGGTGATAGTGATTTTGAATAAATAAATAAATAAACAAGAAACATTAACCACAACACAAATCCCTCCGAAAGGGGGTATGGCTTAACTGTTGATGAACCAGTCCCAATACACACTTTCCCAGGCTTGATTTAAATTGACTCCGGTCTGAAAAAAAAATAGAAAATCTAGGCAATTTACATCTCTAAGTTAGAGGGGACAATTCTAGGGTCCAAAATATTCATTGGGATAGAGGGACTCAAAGTATGGTGCAAAATGAAATGCCTGATTGTTGTGGGATGGAATGAGGGAAGACACACTGCTTTCACCTGGGGGAGGGGAGGAAAAGAATAAACTCCTTATTCTTCTCCTTTTTCTTTCCTCTTGGCCTAGGTTCTATTTCAGGAAAGGTAGAAAGACAATTAATCAGAGGTCAGTACATGTGCTGCCTTCACCCAAGTTTCCTGAGTCTAGGAAAAAAGAACATTCAGGAATTCAGAGAAGGTTGCACACCATGCAGAGAATTATTAAGCAACGTATACTCTAACTGCTCTCTGGATCCCACTCCTTTTGAGGTCTGCACAGGGGACAATCTATGTGAGCAGAGGAACCATTCAGAGAAATGCCTCACTTATAGAACTGGACAACCTTTCTTTATCATCTGTACTCTCGCTACAGTCATTACTGGGAATATTTTTTACCAGGGGACAAGCACTAAAAACCAGGCACTTACAGCAAATAGCCTGAAAAGTAGCCTTGATTAGATAGGAGGAAAATCCTATCCAGTGGAGAGGCAGAGATCCTGGGACATGAGGGGCGGCTAGGTGGTAGAGTAGATAGATGACTGGACTCAAACTCTTGAAGATCAGATTTCAAATTATATCTCAGTGCTTACTAGCTACATGACCCTGGGCAACCAAATTGCTTTCCTGAGTAAATTTCTGTCTCTGTCTCCCAGACTTTTTTTTTCCATCAGCAATTTTGCCCTGTTCAGCTTCTCAAACTTTGTCCAGTCCTGTAACCCAGAGGAACTCAATAGGAGGATCAGGTATCACAGAGAGAAGGAGAAATACCCCCAAGATAACCTCTCCCTAAATTCAGATCACAAGGGTAAGGGACACTTTTAGGCACCTAAATTCAAAGCAGATCTTTCCAAAGGAATTTGTAATGAAATGATAAATGGAGGAACACCATGAAAAGATGCTAATTACCCTAGATTTGGATCTAGATGATCTGGGCTGGAATCCTGGCTTTGCCATTTATTAATTGTGTGACTTTGGTCAAGTAATTTAACTTCTTGGGGCCTCAGTTTCTTTACTTTAAAGATGTAATACAATGCTACCCTAGTAGAACAACTCACTGTTTCAGGAGACCAGCACTCTAGGCTAAGGCTAGACCTCACATTGTTCCTGCCCCCACCTATAGTTGCAAATAGAGCTTAAGTCCCACAAGTATTAACCTTTGCCCAAAGAGACAATCAAGATGTTCCTCCAGATAACTGTCATACCAGTTAAGCCATTCCTCCAGGTAGAACTTGTTTATGTCTCTCCTCTTACATTCTTCACTTCATGTTCCTCACCTTCTGGCTCTGCTCCCACATACTTGCTGAGAAGAATACAATAGCTTCTCAGCTATCCTTTGGATTTCTTTCCCAAGAATGAATTTCCCTTCCCTTGAGCAAAAAACTTATGACTGGCCTGATTTCCAGGTCTAATTCTCATATCTTCTTCAGCATAACATGCATTTTTTTCAAACTTTGTTACTAGAATTATTTTATTTTAAGCCTATGAGAAATATAATAGCCCCTAATGTACATGTAATTCCCTCTTTTGTGGTTTTAGGTAGTTTATTTTATATGAAAAATTATGAGTTCAATCACAATTTTTATGAGACTGTAGTTAAGTTAATTTCTAACATTTAGGCAGACATTGAGTTATCTGCCTTGGTTTACATTTATATCTTTCTCTAATAATCCCTAGGCCCCTTTGTGTTTGAGGCAAGCATTTCTGCAACAGAACAACAAATTATGTTATAGTATCTGTGGATGGAAAGGAAACATAAAGGAAAGGTGGATAAAGAGAAATAATCTTCTCTGGCCTTCCCTCAGTCCTTGACTTGGTTAGTATGCTAATGACATCAGCTAACATCTTCTGTTTTGGGATGCTTGTAAGACCATTGGTCCTTTCCAATTTATTCCTTCTCTGATATAGATCAACTCTACCTTTCTTTCTCTATTCATTTGTTGCCCCTGGGTTGCTAGTTAATTTTGATTTAGCTTAGTATGATCTAACTTTTCCCTTTTGGATTTCTGACCCTCAGAGTATTGATATGGTTCTGAGATAACTCTTTCATTCTATACTTGTGACCAGCTCTTTCACATGATGGTTTTGATTGATTCATAAGGGTGTACAGACTACGTATGCATTCAGTTCTGGTAGATTGATTCAATCAAGAAGTGTTTTTCAAAAAAAGTTAACAAGTTCATTTCAAGAGGGGTGGGATCATCAACAGAGACTTACTATTGCACATCAATTCCCTGGCATTGTATACTTCATGATTAGATGCTAACCCTACATGATCTTTTCCTCTCCTTGTCTCTTTCAGATTGGCAAGATTTTCCTCAATGCCAAGACCAAATTCCACAGCTGTAAGTGAGTTCATCTTTGAGGGGTTCTCCAGCTTCAAGTGGCAGCACCGGCTCATTCTCTTTGTGGTCTTTCTAGGTCTGTACTTTATGACATTGACTGGCAATGGCATCATTGTGACCATCATTCTCCTTGATCGTCATCTCCACATACCTATGTATTTCTTCCTGAGTGCATTGTCCATCTCTGAGACATGCTATACATTAGCCATCATTCCTCGTATGCTGTCTGGCCTTCTAAGACTGTACCAATCCATTGCCATCCCAGAATGTGCTACACAGCTCTTCTTTTATCTTACGTTTGGCATACATAATTGTTTCTTGCTCACAGCTATGGGTTATGATCGTTATGTGGCTATCTGCAATCCTTTACGGTATTCAGTCATCATGGGGAAGAGTGCTTGTGCTCAGCTGGCATGTGGATCATGGGCAATTGGTCTTGGAATGGCCATTACTCAAGTAACATCTGTGTTTTGCCTCCCTTTCTGTGATGCCAGTGTCATCTCCCACTTTTTCTGTGATGTACGGCCTCTCCTAAAGCTTGCTTGTGTTGACACCACTGTCAATGAGATCATTAATTTTGTGGTCAGTGTGTGTGTCCTTGTATTGCCCATGGGCTTAGTCTTCATCTCCTATGTCCTCATTATCTCCACTATTCTCAAGATTGCCTCAGCTGAAGGCAGGAAGAAGGCCTTTGCCACATGTGCCTCCCACCTTACAGTAGTCATCATTCATTACGGCTGTGCTTCCATCATTTACCTCAAACCCAAGTCCCACAGCTCACTTGAGCAAGACAGACTTATTTCAGTGACCTATACTGTCATTACTCCCTTGCTGAACCCTGTTGTATATAGTCTAAGAAACAAAGAAGTCAAGGATGCTCTGCGAAGAGCTCTGGGCAAGAAACCCCTTTCCACTTAAGTGACCTGAGCCAGAAAAGGCCATTTAGTCATAGTCCCATCCTCCCAACATCCAACAAACAAGAATATTTCATTTTATTCTCTACTCATAGGTTGCTAAGTAGATAGTTGTAACCAATTGAGGTGGGGATACCCAGTTAATGCTCTCTTCCAGGACAGAACATTGTGCCCCTAGTGAGTGAGGAACTGCTGTGTATGTGATCTCTCAAGTCAGGGGCAACAATTTTCCCTATCACTTGCCACAATTTCATTTCTGGAGGAGACATGAAAATGATAGAAGATGCTTCCAGAGTGTTCTTGAAGACAGATTGCTTGGGGGTGATATTTCAACACTGACAGAAAAAATATGAGGATTAAAGAGAGAAGCTGAACAAAGAAAAGTTCTAGAATTCAATTACCATAAAGGGGGCAGATGGGAAGTAAAGGGAGAGATTTCTATAGCAAAACAAGACTGAAACAATTAAGAACTAAATAAATTCCAGTGGCACAGCTCCTAAGCTAGATGAAATTGTACTCTATAACTACATTAGCTACTTGTAATTTGACAATGAGTATACAATTTGAACATGAAGTTTCCTCAAATTATATCTATATAAAATGTATACATATATAGTCATATGCATACATACACATGAAAACCTATATATGTGTATATATCTATATCCACAGATATCTATATCTAGACAAATGCACCACTGTACACATACATATACAGTTATAATACTATGCTCCATACACTGTAGTAATCTGGGCATACAAAGACAAGCAAGTAAAATAGTTGTTACCCTCTCAAGTAGCTTACATGCTAGTAGGGGAAGAAAACATATGAATGAAAAGTGGATAAGGGAGAGGTGTTTGTGGGAGACTCATATAGAGGCCTGGTTTTGAACAATATATGGTGAAAACTCACCTATCAGAGCCTATCACTCCTAGCAGATAGTCCAAGATTGTGCTGTTGAGGAGATGGTTATATTGGTCACTGAACTCAAAGCAGTTGAGTGTGATGTTGCATATGCTCTATGAGTGAAGACTACTGAAGTAGTTTTGTGAGCTGGACTATTTTTCCAATGCTATAGCTTAAAAAATGAAGTTCTCCCCAGTTAAACAGTTAAATGGTGAGAGTAGAAATGAGGATTAGTAACTAAAGAGAAGCTTCATCAAACTGATTAGACAAATTCTCATGATGCCAGGCAAAGTGTTCATGTTTCTTGAACTTCCAGATATTCCCACTCCCATACTTTCTGAAAAGAACAAAAGTTCAAGTCCTCCATGAGTGCCTGAGGGAAAAAAAATCCATTGCACTCTGGAGACCCTTCTCTTTAAATGATAATATATTTGAAATGCTCCAGGGATGTGCACAGGAGAGAAGGAAATTCAGATCAAATAAGGCATTATTTAGATCTCCGTATGTCAGCCAATAAGCATTTACTAAGTAATTACTATGTGTCAAACTCTGAGCTAAAGGCTAGAGATACAAAGAAAGGCAAAAACAGTCCTTATACACAAGGAGCCCACATTCTAATGTGGGAAGATAACATGTAAATAACCAAGTATGTAGAGGATATATACAGAGCAGAAGAAAGATAATCTCAGAGGGGAAAGCAAATTATATGGACAGGAAACTGCATCCTGTAAAAGGTGAGGTTTTACCTCCTCATGTTATGCAGTTTTCAAATAAATTGGATAAGCCATTTGATATCATAGTTACTGGAAAGCCAATTAGCTATGATTAGAAATGGAATTTATGCCCCTCATTTATTGCCCTCAATCCATGGAATCAAGGACAGGCCATGGTCAATCAATCAACACTGACTAATGTCAGCATGGCTAGGCTGAGGCTACAGGGTTGGTAACCCATACTATTCCCTATGTTTACCAAGCCAATGAGGTTTGCTTGGGTTTAGTTCCAAAGAAACCTGACTTCTTAGTAAAGGGAATAGGCTTCTCATTCTCCTAAATTATTCGCTTATTAAAACTTCCCATGTAGGGTAGTTCAGGGACAATTCTACTTCTGTCTGTAGCCTTGGCTATCCTACAAAGAGATTAATAAAAGAGGTACCAAATGTATAACATGGATCAGGTACTGAAAAGGTCAATTATTCCCACACAGAAAACAATGGTGAGAATGAAAGACTCCCTGTGTACATGGACAGGAAAAGTTAAATGGGTTTCAGTGTCTTAAGCTGTTACTATTACAGTCAATTACAAAGCTATTCAAGTCTAGTTGGGATAAGAAATAATTTTGAAAGACTGCTAAATAGCTATTTAACCTCCATTGGCACTATATAATCGATCAACAAACCTTGATTTTTCTAGTGGTTTCTCTCACATGCCAACTTTTCCCTTGGTACCAGTTTGTTACTGTTGCTGCTTAGGCAATCTCTCTGTGTTGATGCTCAGGTGTCTGAGAAGTGAAAGATGCTAACTTCTATCTTTACAATCTTTCCATACCTTTTGATGCTCACAAAGTGAGTGCTTAAAACAAGGAAAGAAACAAGAGAGGCCAAAGACCTCATTTCAAGTTTGGCTAGTTGAATCCAATTTCTGTATAAGGAGTGGCATCATATTGCTGGGGTAGAAAAGGACTGCCTTTCTCTTTCTTTAGATGAAATGACCTCTAGTCACATGGTTGACTGTATTCAATTGGGCCAGAAACTAGAAGCCACTATTTCTTCTACCACATAGGGTTGCCTATATTATTAACTCAGCAACCAATTAGGGGACACTCAGCAATGAGTTATGAGTATGACCAGAAGCTGACCCTCTAGAGCATCTTCTTTATCGAGAAGCCTAGATTAATAATAACCCCCTATATTTTATAAGAATTTAAGAATTCTTCAATTCCTTGCATATGCATGAGCATACTTGGTCTTAAAAAATAACCATGTGACACACTTAGGACAAGTATCATCTCCATTTTAAAGATAAAACCATTAAAATTCAGAGGGTAAAATTATTTGACCTTGTAGTTACATGGAAATAAAGACATTTCTTCCACACATACAGTGTTACATCCAAACACTGGGTCTGTTGGCATCTTTCTCAGTGTTCTCAATTCTTGTGCAGAGAAAGGAAGGATAAGAACTGTATCAATTAGATGCTACATTTGTCAGGGCTATCTTCCCATCACTTTCCAAATGCTGACATCATTTCATGAGAGAGCACCAGAACTCAAACCTATTTAAAGTGTCAGGGCTCAAAAGACCCCAGAGTGTGCCAGATTTTAACAGCCCTAGCACTCATTCATTCCAAACTCCCACGTATCCTTGTAGAGGTCTCTTGTTTTAGAGACTCCTCAAACCCTGGACATACCTCACCTCAATTTCTTTACATTGAAAGACTTGTGTGAACCAAGCTGATTCAATCTTATAAAACTGACTCCATTTTGAAACTTGAGTTTCATTTTCCACCTGCTTCCTTTTTCATATCTTGGAAAGTCCACCTGCTCACTCAATCCCCTCCTAACTCCTGAAACTTGCTCATTCTCCTCCCAACTCAAAAAGTCCCTAAATGTTCTTCCAATTAGAAATCAGATTACCAAGTCTTGTATCATGGTTTAGATTCTATTGTTTACTTTTAATGCATAAAAATCTGTCTCCCCCTGTATTCAAGGTTCAGTGTCAAGCTTAACAGGCCTCATGCTGATTTGTTATACAATTGGCCCGCATTGCTTAATAAATTAATATGCTTGGAAGCTCAGACCTTTATTTCTTCAGTTATTTCAGATTTCACTCATCATATCGTTTGGCAAAGCCAACCAGGTCAAGTCAGAACTCTGAACCCTAGGATAACAGTCTTTCAGAAAAACTTCCTTGCTCCATGGGACTTCTTTATTGAGGACTTCTCTTGGAGGTAGGACTCTCCTCTTGATTTCAATTCTTCCAAGCTAAGGTAAGCCCCAACATTGTTGAGGGCAATAAGCCTCCACATCATTGGGGCAGGTGTTTCCTGGGAAGGCTTTTTCAGGGAATAGATAAATTTGCACTTAAGTTGGCAAAGAGTATACTGCATGTCACAAATAACAATATTGGTGATTGGCATGGTCAGTAGTCACAAATAACAATAGTTGGTGAGTGACTGATAAACTATTAGTGGGAACTATTGAACTATGTGAGATTTAGTTTAAAACTGCAAGAGATTCAGCTAGTAGAATATTTTGACCTCAATTTGGCACTTTTGATTATTAATGAAATTAAGATTGCTCTATAATATATAAAACACCAAATGGGGTCCAAATTTGGCCTGAAAATGGACTTTAAGTTACTTCAAGTTTTATAAAATTGTATACACTAAGTTTTTCTAGCTTACTGTATTGTCTGAGTTTTTATGTCTTTGTAAAATGCTCAGAAAAAAATTTGTCTTGTATTGTTGTGTTTAATGTTGTTTGTCGATTCTGCTGCCTTGGAAGATTTCTAAGTGGAAAATGCAGCCAGTCAGAAAAAACTGCCATAAAAAGCTGCAGCCAATGAATTTAGTATGCTGGGAAATATTAATGAAGTTTCATAGTTGAAACATAGTTCTCTCAGTTTTCTGTAATCTGATGCTAAACTCCCTATCCCAGTAAGTAGAATTAACTTTCACTTTAGGCTTTCAGTGGAGATAAAGTTAAAAAGGAAAAAAAAACCCTGCAAGATACTTTTTCTCTGTCATTTCACCTTAGATAGGTTAGGGTTACAGAATAAAGTCAGATAATCAAAGAAAGAAAAACTTTTTCCTGGTTTGTAGAAATTTATGGCATTATAAATTAATTATAAACTGAGTTTGTAACTCCTAAAAACATTGTAGTAGATTTTGGAAGTTTGGAGGTTTGGAAATTAAGGAGATTGGAGATTAATCAGTTTAAAATGAGGAGAACTCCTGGGACTTTGGGTAATTCAAGGAATCCACCCCTTTCTCCTTAGTATGAGATTAGTAAATGTGAAATATCTTTGTGAGTTTTGGGGTACTACTCTGTACAATTTGTTTTAAGGATAAATAATAAGAGTTTGAGACTGAAAGTTACAGGGACTTATCACTCTTTCTTTGGTGATTGACAGACCTATTGTTTTTGTGCAAGGAAGTAAAGTGGTTTCCTTGATTGAAGAACTGTCATGAAGTCAACAATACACCATTCAAGGAGAAAATAACATGTGCTTCAATCTGAGAACTGCTACAGGTAGATGTCTGTCCCTGGGAAAGGTTGAGGGGATGACCTTGGTGTGGCCTAAGGTAGGAGCCTCTTGACTCAGTATCCCCAGGATGCTATTTCCTTCAGTCTAGGAAATTTTCTTACCTGTTTAATTATGAACTCAGCTGTGGTACAGTGTGAATAATGTGGAGCTTTGTTATATGATTATTTGTTAAATATAACTCATTCCTGGAATCAAACAGAGCTAAGGGAGTATTTCCCCTGTTATGGTATATATCCCGTCAGTCTTTTCCCTTGAGGGAACAGTCTTGACATTGCTATTATTATGTCCTTCCTTTTTCCTTTCATAGTAAATTTCTATAAATACCTATGAATTGTAGAAGTTTCCTTATTGAAATAGTAACTATTAATTAATAGATTAATACCAAAACATTTTCATTATTTGTGGTCAAATAAAGAGATAATATCCTCCTGCACAGAGAATTAGACAAAGTAATGAGAGAAAGATATAATGTAAAAGTTTTCTAATTAAATGGAATATTAAACTTTGAGACTGCAACAGGATTAGACCATTTTTTCCAGGAATTAGAATATATACATTTTTATGATTGGCTTTCAAATATATCTAGTAGGAAATTCAGGCTTTGAGTATGTTAAGTTGTCAAAATTGGGTTAAGGATTTTATATATAAAATTGCCTTAATAATTGTAAAGAAAGTGAAATAATTTTCCTATTTTGAAGCATCTATTTTAAGAAACAGAATGATTCCTTTTACAAGTCATAATCATATGAATTTTTTAAAAGATTCTTCCTTTAGTCTGTTGTCCATATCAGGTACAGGGTCTATCTAGGTCAAAATACAAACAGCAAGGGGTGTATAAAAACTGAAAATCTTTGAAATTTAAGATTTAGAAAACCAAATTTAAGAGATTGCCCTAAATTACATTAAGTCTTGTTACTGGTAGATTTTAGTAGAATTAATTAGGAATTTCTGCAAGTGATTTGGAACCAGAGAAACAGAGCCCTCTTCAGAACTGTCCTGAGAATGAGGCCTATTCTGGAATATCCAAGAGAAGATATTTTCGGGGACCAGATGACTACATGGGATATCCTGGACTCCAGACAAGATGTGCTGATTAAATCAACATTGGGAGTGAATTACTAGGATACAGGAGACTTGATGTCATTGAATATTGATGACCATCATTGTATTGCTTTGGCCCTTTGTTTCATGGAGTTTGTTTTCTTAGTTTTCTTGTTTACCTTGGTAAATCTCCCCTCTCAAAATTAGTCCATTCTGAACTCTCTAAGTAGTTTTATTTGAAGCCTGCTTTATTTTACCTATAGAGTCTATTTAACAAGATTTGGATATCATCATTATTGCTCTTAGGGTTTGTATTAGCTGTTGTACTAAATTATGCAAGAGAATGCTTCCCAGTGGCATTTTCTTGGTATGTAAAGTTGATAATAAGCATGAGCACGTAAAAAGCCTTATAAATTTGGCTTCTAGATAAGTGATCCATGGGGGAGTGGGCTGGCCCCCACCCCAAGGGCCAAACTGGAAAATTGAGAGAATTTTGGGAATTGTGTGAACAAACTGACTGTATCTTATAAAAGTAACTCAATTTTGAAACTTAAAGTTTCATTTTCCTGTGAATTCCACCTGTTTGCTAATCATGGGAATTGAGTGACACTCTATTTCACATATGGGAAAGTCCACTTGCTCACTCTACCCCCTCTCCCAGCTCCCCAAAGTTGTTTATCATTCTTCCAACTCAGAAAGTCCCTAATCTTTCCTCTAACTGGAGATCAGATTACCTAATCCTGAATCCTGGTTTATATACTATTGTTTGATTTTAATGAATAAAAATCTGTCTTCCCCTGCATTCAGGGTCCAATGCCAAGCTGAGGAGGCTTGGTCCTGATTTGGTATGCAATTGGTATGCACTGCTTAATAAATCAATATGCTCCTTTGTTTCCTCAGTTTTTTCAGATTTCACTTGTCAGAACACACTCAAACTGATTCCCACTATGTTTCTTCTTCTTCTCCTTCTCCTTCTCCTTCTCCTTCTCCTTCTCCTTCTCCTTCTCCTTCTCCTCCTCCTCCTCCTCCTCCTCCTTCTTCTTCTCTCTGTCTCTGTCTCTCTGTATCTCTTTGTCTCTCTCTCTCTCTCTCTTTGTCTGTCTCTCTCTTTTCCCCATTCTGCCATTTTCTCCTTTCTCTAGATTTCTTTTTCTATTCTGCCATTCTCTCCTTCCACTTTCTTCCTCTTATCATTCTACTCTTTCTCTTTCCCCCTCTGTTCTCCCCAGTTCTCTTACTTCATCTCTCCATTTCTCCTTTTCTTCTTATTTCTGTAATACCCTTCTGTCTCCTACCATACTCACTTCTTCCTCTTCCATACCTTCTCTCTTCTCTCCCCAGCAAGTAGAGAGCTATAACTCTTTTAGTACATAAAACCTAAATTCAGTACATAAAATTTAGTACATGAAACCTAAATTCATGACAGTTGCATCCAGTAAGATATCCAGCAAAAGCCAACCATTCCTCTCAGGCCAATATTAAGTATATATATATATATATATATAATATTATGTTTTATATATAATAATATAATTATATTTCCAACTTTGCTCCAGGCACCAGTTAACTATCTGAATCTGGAATTACAACTCTCTTTTTAACTCCAGAGAAATCTCTGATTGCCATTCTATATCCCTTCAGTTCCTTTTGGGGAGATAAAAAATTATCTTGGAGTTATGTGGTTCTCCCCTAAATTTTAACCTCAATGCTCTTAACTTTCAAATAAACCTGAAGCAAGGAACAAAAGATCTAGGTGAAGTGATTATTTACTACCACCAGAGATTCTTTGTTCTAATTCCTACCTTTTTATGTCTGTCAGTATCTAAATAATTGGTCTTTGTTTAATTTTGTTACTAGTGAAAAAAACCTTCCAGGCCAACTCTCACATATTGCTTCTTTCTAGTCTCAAGGGATAACTATCAATTTTGGGTAGAAGGTGAACTTCTTTAACCTTCTAATTCCCCTAGTCTCCTCCCCCTACCAAACAGGGTTTAGATATGAGTCCAGTAGGAAGGTTAGTTATGGATACCATTATCATAACCTTGCATCCTCCATTAGTCAGTTCCACAATTTTCTAATAAGGCTTCTATCTGGATAAAAGCTTTCTTGTACTCCTCATCACTTTATGTCATTACCACTTATTGCATGGCAAGCTCTACTTGCCCTCCCAATTCTATTCTTGCTTTCAATTTTCCTATATTTATTAGCCTTCTATCATCTATATCCTCTTCTTGCTTCTTTCTAAAAAATGGTTTTTTTTTCAATTAACAAATGTAGCATTACACTCTGGTCCAAATTCTCTCAAGACTAGGTCTATTACATTTCTCACCTCAGGGTGCTAGAGTATTATGAAAAGGTGGAGTTTTTCTCTTCCCTAGTGCCATAAACTTAAGCCCCTACTGGCTGCCCCCAACCCCACTCTTGTTAGGGACCAGGACTAGCACCCTAGTTATAATTAAATTATTTAACATCAATTGACTTTTACAAGAAGATATTTGCTTCTCAAATATATCAATAATGAACATATGGATATCTTCCCTAATACATTCAGAACATATCCTCCCTTTTACCACTTCAGTCTCTGAGGAAATAGGTTCACAAGTTAACTATTCTACGTAGGTTTGACCTAAGTTCATATCCAGATGTGGTACAACTTTCAGATAAATCCTTTCATTAAGGTAGATTTCCAAAGGATTTTACTTTAGTCTTCCTTAAAGATCCTTCCAAAAATCCTCCTGAGGATCACTTCATGTTTCTTGGGTCATTGATTCTAGACTGACTCTGGACCTAGACTCTGGAATTCCAGAGAAACTTTATGATGACCTTTTGAACTCACTATGCCATGAAATTATACTTCTTTCAGGTAGAAAAGAAAAGAATGAATGAAAAAGGCCAAGAATTGAGACTTATTTCTTAGGGCCCATATTGCTTTCTATAGGAAGAAGACATGAAGGCCTTTCATCTTCATTGTCTCTCACTAAACACTAAGTAATAAAGAGGCATTGGACCTGGACCTGAATGAAAGCAACACCCAGTCAAAGCTGATTGAGAAGATATTGAAGATGCCAGTAATTCTGGCTACACAGCCAAATGAAAAAGGCCCCCTCAATCATGTAATTAGTCAATGGCAATCAGTTATGTAATTTCTATGCATACTCCATAATCTTTCTTATGATTCTCTTAGAAGCCATTTCTCTGTGAAAATGGAGAAGTCCTATCAGCTAAGCAAACCAATAGAGTCTATGCATATGCCAGACCCCCATTACAAACAAACAAATGAAACAAAGCCATTTTCTCCTCTACCCTCCTGACCATATCATTTCCTGTCTTCCTCATTCAATAAACTTAAGTGGCTGCCTATCATCCCTATTCAGGATCAAATATAAAATCCTGTATTTGGATTTTAAGCCCCTTTACAACCTGGCTCCTTCTTACCTTCTGAGTCTTTTTTATACCTTGCTCCCCTCCATGTACTCTGTGATCTAGTGACATTGGCCACCTTGCTGTTCCTCACATATGACACTTCATGTCCAAATGTAGGCATTTTCACTCACTATCCCTAATGCCTGGAACACTTTTCCTCTTTATTTCCATCTCCTGGCTTAATTGGCTTCCTTCAAGCCTCAATTAAAGTCATACCTTCTGCAAGGTTTTACTTCAGTCTTCCTTAATCTTAGTTCCTTCCTCTGGGATCATCTCTAATTTAGCACACACACACACACACACACACACACACACACACACACACACACACACCCACACCCACACACACACGTGTGTGTGTGTATTTTTATAGAAATAATTGTATTGAATCAAAGATAAAAAAAAAAACAAAGAGAGAGAGAGAGAGAGAGAGAGAGAGAGAGAGAGAGAGAGAGAGAGAGAGAGAGAGAGAGAGAGAAAGAGAGAGAGAGAGAGTGAGTTTCCTGTACCCTCTTATATGACTCTACCCCTAAATAATTTTTGGAAATGTTTCTAGGATTTTGAACAAGAAAAAAATATCTTAATGTGTTAAAGTAGCAATCTAGAATAATCGTGACTCCCTTTGTGTAATACTTCAAGGACTGAGAAGATTTCCTTCCTGTGACCAGTATTTTAACATTGAATGCAAAAGAAGAAAAATGACCTTAGGTGGAACATGGTACCAATCACTTCATGTGGGTTTGAGGCAATGATATAATTTAGACAGAGTTAAATTTGGTTATCATCCTTACTCCATTTCAAAGGATATCCATAGCTTTTCTTTCTAAAAAAAAGTCTGAAAAGGGTTTAGGTGAGAGAGATAGTTTTTCTTAATATTTTAAATTAGGCTTAATATACTTCCACAAGGCTTCATGGTGGTATTGCTAGGTCAAAGAACAGACATAGTTTAGTAACTTTTGGGGTACAGTTCCAACTTGCTTTCCAGAAATGGATGAACCAATTCTTAGCTCCACTAACAATGTATCAATGTACCTGTTTTTCCACAGTCCCTTCCCTTTTCATTTTTTAGTCAACTTTGCCAATTTAATGTGTGTGAAGTGAAATCTCAGAGGTACTTTATTTTGTATTTCTCTAATTAATAATGATTTGGAGCATATGTCCCATGTAGCTACTTAAAAGCCTCAATTTCTTCCCTTAACAACTTTCTGTTCATATCCTCTGAACATTTATCAATTTGAGAATGGCTTTTAACCTGATAAATTTTTTTTTGACTAGGTAATGGGGTTAAGTGACTTGCTCAGGGTCACACAGATAGTAAGTGTTTTGTGTCTGAGGCCAGATTTGAACTTAGGTCCTCCTGCATCCAGGGCCAGTGCTCTCTCCACTGTACCACCTACCTGCCCCTCACCTGATAAATTTCAATCATTTTCTTATACATCTTGGAAATGAAATGTTATCAGAGATATGCACTGCAAAGATCTCATTTTCTCTCTCTCTCCTCTCCATTACTTGCATTGGTTTTATGTGTGCCAAAACTTTTAAATTTTATATAACCAAAATTGTCTATTTTTTTCTGTCATCTTCTTTATCTCTTGCTTGATCATGAACTGCTCCTCCATTCATAGATTTGAAAGATAATTTCTTCTCTGCTCCTCTAATTTGCTTATGATGTCATCCTTCATATCCAAATCATATATTAGTTTGTAGATTGTCTTGATACATGATGTGAGATGTTGTACATTTACTTTTTGCCAGAATTTTCCAGTATTCAAAACTTTTTGTTGAATTGTGAGTGATAACCCCAGTAGATGGCTTCATTTGCTTCTGGATGTTAATACCTTATCTGTTGCACTGATGAACCTCTCTATGTCTTAACCCTTGCCATTTAAAAAAAAATGATTGCTGTTTTGCAATATAGTTTGATATGTGGTGCTGCTAGCCTCTCCCTAGCCCAACTTTCCATTTTTTTCATTATTTCCCTTGGCATTCTTGACCTTTGTTCCTCTAGATGAACTTCATTATTGTATTTTCTATCTCTAAAAAGTACATCTTTAATAATTTAGTGTTGCATTGAATAAGTAAATTAACGTAGATAGTCTTTCCATTTTCGTTATATTGACTCAATCCATCTATGAAAAAAATGATATTTCTCCTGTTATTTAGGTCCATATTCTCATAAAGTGCTTTGTGGTTGTATTCATATGGTTATTAGGTATGTCTTGGTAAATAGGTGTCCAAGTACTTTTTATATTCTATAGTGTTTAAAATAGAACCCCTCTTTTTTGCTGGATTTTGTTGGTAATATACAGACATTCTGATGGTTTATATGGATTTATTTTATTTTGAGTAACTGCTATTAAGTATTTTGGTTGGTTTTATTTGACTTTGTAAAGTTTTATAAGTAAACTATAATATCTGCAAAAAGATAATTTTGTTCCTTCTTTACTTATGCTTATTCCTTTGCTTTCTTGGTCTTGACTAATTGCTATAGCTAATATTTCTAATACTATTTCAAATAATAGTGGTGATGATCTTTGCTTTGCTTATTTTGTTGGAAATAACTCTAATTTGTCATTACCTATAATTCTTATTCTTGTTTCTAGATAAATACTGTTTATTCTATCAAAGAAAGGCTCATGTTTTCTTATGTTTTCTAATTTTATTTTTTCTTTTAAGATGACTAGATGATGTTTCTTGTCAAAAAACTTTTTTCTGTGTCAATTGGTACAGTCATATGAATTTTCTATTCTTGTTACTAATATGGTATGTTATGTTGATAGGTTTTCTAATATTGAACTAAGCCTGTATTTCTGGTATGAATCTGACTTAATCATAGTTTGTGATCTTTGTGATAGTTTGGTGTAGCCAGTTTTCTAATATTTTATTTAGAATTCTTGTATCAGTAATTATTAGTGATTAGTTTATCATTTTATTTCTGTTTTTAACTCCCACTCATTTAGATATTAAGATCATATGTGCATCACAGAGGGAATTTTTTTAGGACTTCTCTTTTTCCTTTTCAAAGATTTTATGTAATTATATTGAGATTCTTTGAATATTTGATAGAATTTCTTTGTCAATCCATTTGGTACCAGGTTATTTTTTCTTTATGGAGCACACATATATTGTTTAATTTCCTTTTTCTTTGATTGGACATTTAAATTTGATTTTTTTTGTTAGTCTGGGCATTTTATATTCTTGTAAATTTTCATCCACTTCATTTAGCTTGTCAAATTTATTTGAATATAATTGGGCAAAATATATTATAATAATTCTTTTGTTTCTTCTTCATTTGTTATATATTTGTGACTGGTGATTCAGATATTCCATTTTTAAGAAATCCAATTAATTCATAATATTTAATTGGCTCTTGTAATTTTTTTTGTTTTCTAGTTTATTTTCAGTTTCATGCTCAATTAATTGCTCTTTTATTTTGTTTTTGTTTATAAAAGTGTTAGATATAAATACTTGCTGAGGACTGCTTGCCTGCCTCCTAAAGCTTTTGATATTTTATCTTGTCCTTTTATTTGATGAAATTATGTATCACACATAAATCACAAGTTCTTACCCATTTTTCCCCTTTAAAATCCTTCTTCACTATCCAGCCTTCAAAATTTGATTTTGTTTGGCTAATCTCTCCCTTTAAATACCTTCACTTTTATTCTCCCATCCCCTCTCCCTATTCCTTCTACTTACTTGAGATAAATGCATTTCTACACCAACCTTTTTGTTAAAGTGTGTGCATATGTATGTATACATATGTATGTATGTATATATGTATGTGTATGTAGTCTACTCTCCTTTGACAAGTTCAGAGGAAAGTTAAGTTCAAGAGTAACCCATTACTCAAACCTTTCCTAACTTTTGGTCTAGTCTTCTTACTTGTGTACCTGGACTTTATGAGGTGGTTCAATTTCTCCACTTTTCCTCCTCTTTAATTGGGCGAAGGGCTGGAATAGACTGATGTGATTTTCTTCTCAATCTTGGTCAGTTATAGGGTGGGAAGGAGTGGAATAGATCAAATTCATGTTGGATTGAGCAATTATTTCATTACCAATGCCACATTCTGGTGTTGTGTCTGCAGAGTGATAGCAGAAGGGGAAGAAATCCAATAATCTCCATCCCAGTCTTCCTTCCCTGTCTCCTGGCTAAATGGTATCCCAGTTGAAAGAAAGTTGAAGAAGGGAAATGTTACACTGTTAGATCAAACAATATACCCAAGGAATAGTAGTAGTAGAGTAGAAAGAGCACTCAGTTTGGAGTGAGAAGACCTGGCTTTGAGTCACAGCTTTGCAATTTACAAAGCTATGTGATATTTGTAAAACCCCTATGCTTTCTGAGTCACGTGTCCTCAACTGAGGTTAACACTGGAAGGACCAGGTGCATCAACTGGCATGACATGTTATTCAATCTTACTTTGAAATAAAAAATTTCATCCAATAGTCATTTTCTTTAACACATGATAAAAAAAGCACCATGTCAATTCTTTGAGGAATTTGGTCTTTCTCTAATAATATTTAACTATCTCATAGCAGTGTTATGATGATCAAGTGAAATAATATGTGGAAAATGAAGTTCATTTTAGTACTTATTATATATCTTCTACGTGCAAAGCACTGGGAATACAAAGACAAAAAAGAAATAGTCCCAGCTAAAAGAACACAACTTAGGAAAGTGCAGGGTAGGGATATGACATACATCCATATGACAAGGAATGCTGAGAAGAGAGAGCAAATCCTAAAAGATAGGGTAACGGAAAGAATTATGGATCACAGAGGAGGCAGTAACTGAGAAGAGCCATGAAGGAAAAGGCAGAGATTAAGAAGGAGTGCAATCCAGGAACAGAGAACAATTTATGAAGGTGGGAGGTGGAGTACTGAGTTCAGTTTCCCAATTTGGCTGGAACAGTGAATTTATGAAGCAGACTAGTATAGAATAAGGCAGGAACCATACTGTGGAGTATATTTGATACTAGTTAAAGGAGTTCACATATTTGGAATGGGGAGCTATTAAAAACTTTAGTACAAAAAAGGAACATGGTCAAACTGTTAAGCATTTACATAAGTGTCAGCAGTTATGATGATGATGTTTTAAACTTAATTGACAAATTAGTTACAAATAAATCACAAAGACTAAGCCAGGTCCACTTAATTCAATAGACATCCAGCATTCAAGAGTTCTGAAGAGACACTAGAGAGTAAAGTTGTGCAAGTAGAGACCATAATGTGTTATTTCTTATTATAAATAGCCACAAAGCAGACTGCAAGCAAATTGCCAATGTGATGCCTGTCTTTAAGCTGAAAACACTGAGGAAATACAGACAAATGGGAGAGTTTCACTTCCATGCCTGGTAAAGGATAGAATTCATAAACTATCCTATCATCGAATTAAAAGACAGTTTAATTCAGTGGCAAAAAAATCAACATAATCAAGGAAGGCTTCATGGAGGAGATGATGTACCAAGAATAGTTAACATTTGTGTTATATTTTTAATATCTTGAGATCCAGCATGGCATAGTGGGTAAGGAGCCAATCTTGGAGGTAAGATGACCTGGGTTCAAGACCTGTCTCCGAGGCATACTGACTGTGTGACCACAGGAAAATCATGTCGCCTGTCAGTGCTCTGGGCAACTGACTAAAACTATAGGTTTCAGAGAAGGGACCAACCTGCATTCATAGAGGGAATTTCCCTCATCCTGAATCCCCCTATCCCAAACAAATCATAAGTCCAGTCCTTATTCCTTATATTCCTTTTACCTCATTTGATCCTCACGCTAGTTCTGTGAGTTGGATAATAAGGTTATTATTTTACAGATGAAGAAACAGTTTCAGGGAGAATAAATTATTTCTGTAGTTCACACTGTTAGCAAGTTTTTCAATATGTTTGAGCTCAGTCTTGAAAGGATATTAGAAATTAAATGCAGGAACTGATAGTTAGAGGGTTGGAATAGGGATACTATTTCATATGAAGAAGCAATATGAATGCAAGCATGAAGAAAGGAAGGCATGGTAAAATTGCCTAGGTCTATGAATAGACCCAAAAGTAAATGAGGTACTCAGTGAAGTAGAAAGGAAGATAAACCAAATTTCAATTATAAGCTGATGAGCTAAAAGCTGACAGTGATAGCTTAGGAAAAGGATCTAGGAGTTACTAGAAGCTGTTTCCTAAAAACATAAGCCCTACATAGTACTGTGGCTGAGAATACCTCTGATATCTTGGGTGTCTTAAGGAAGGACACTGGAAGCAAACATGAAAATTCTATCCTTCCTTTGTTCACAACTCTTGTTAAACTACACCCAGTACCATGGGTGCAGTGCTGGTCACTGCCTTCCAGGAAAGATAATGGCACTGAAGTAGGCTCAGAGAAAGGTATTTTGGTGAAAGGGCTATTGCATTAGGATTTATCAGAACCTTGAAAGTCCATGTTTTCATCAGTGTGGATGCTTTCTCCATTGAAATGGATTATAAGTCCTCTATGCCTTAATGAATAGTTTAATAAACTACTGTGGCTCCAGTTCCTTTTTTTTTTTTTTTTAAGAATTCTTCCCCTTAGCTTACACTCTAATGTTGAGCTTCTTAGACTGACCCATGACCATAGGTATTACAGTCCATTATTGGAGTCATACTTGAAGCCTTCTAGCTTTGTAGGAACTTCCAAAGGTTATTCTTCTGTGGGTCTCTGGGTTACTTCCACATCATGAAGAAGCATTAGAGTAGCACAGCAAATGAGAACAGAGTCACAAAGTAGGACCTTCTATCTAGAAAGACCAAAAAGGAAATAAGATAGAATTCTCTCTCTCTCTCATATATATCTATATCCACGCACATATAGACATATGTACACATACACATATATGTGTATATATGCATAAATATGTTTATGTATGTATATATAAATAAACACTATATATATACATATACATACACACACATATATGCATATATAAATTTCCCCCATTTAGGTGTTAAAACAATTTTAAACTTCTTTTTAAAAGTTTTGAGTTCCAAATTCTATCCATCCGTTCCTTTCCTCCCTCCTCCTTGAGACAGTAAACAATTAGATAGATATAGGTTATATTTGTGAAATCACCCAAAACATTTCCATATTAGTCATGTTGTACAAGAAGACTTGAATAAAAGAAAAAGAATGAAAAAAGTGAAAAATAGCATGCTTCAGTCTCTATTCGAACAATATCAGGTCTTTCTCTGGTGGCAGATAGTATGCTTCATCATTAGTCCTTTGGGATCACCTTGGATCATTGTATTGCTGAGAATGCTGAGTCATTCACAGTTCTTCATACAACAATATTGCTTTTACTGTGTACAATATTTTCCTGGTTCTTCTCACTTCACTCTGCATCAGTTCATATAAGTCTTTCCAGGGTTTTCTGAAATCTGCCTGCTTGTCATTTCTTATAGCACAATAATATTCAATCACATTCATATACCACCACTTGTTTAGTCATTCCCCAATTGATGGCATGCTCTCAATTTCCAATTCTTAGTCACAATGAAAAGACCTGCTAGAAATATTTTTGTACAAATAGGTCCTTCCCCCCTCTTTTATATATCTTTGGGATATAGACCAGGCAGTGGTATTGCTGGGTCAAAGGGTATGCACAGTTTTATAGCCCTTTGGGCATAATTCTAAATTGCTCTCCAGAATAGTTGGACCAATTCATAGCTCTACCAACTGTGCATTAGTGTCCCAGCTTTCCCACATTCCCTCCAACATTGGTCACTTTCCATTTTTGTCATGTTAGCCAATCTGATAGAGTGTGAAACGGTACCTCCGAGTTGTTTTAATTTGCATTTTTCTAATCAGTAGTGATTTATAGAATTTCTTTTTTTCATATGACTATAGATAGCTTCAATTTCTTTGTCTAAAAAGCTGCCTTTGACCATTTGCCAATTGGGGATTGACTTGTATTTTTATAAATTTGACTCAGTTTTCTATATATTTGAGGTATTTATCAGAGATATTTGTTGCAAAATTTTCCTCAATTTTGTGATTTTCTTTTAATTTTGGTTGCATTGGTTTTGTTTGTGTAAAAACTTTTTAATTGTATACTATCAAAATTATCTATTTTACATTTTGTAATGCTCTCAATATTTTTTGGTCCTAAATTCTTCCCCCTAAGATTTCTACCAAATCATGTTGTGAAGGGGGGTGTTGAAGGTGAACAGGGTTTGTTATTTAAATACTATAATACAGAATTGAATTCTTTCTGCAGATATAGGACTGTATTCTACAAACACAGAACTAGAATTCTCTCTCTCTCTCACATACAAATATCCATCTTGAAATCTGAAAGTAGTGTCAGCATAAATACAGTTACTTTACAAATGCAAATATCAAATTATAAGTAGGTAAAAGAGAGATTAACATAAAAATATGATTCACAGATTCATCTTAGGGTTTAAAGGGAAAGTAAAATATTTTAGTCACATCCTAACTTCTGGGGGTTGACATCATCAAGGTCTCTCTATTCACCCACCACATTTCCTTGGGCTTTATTATCAATGATTGACTCTTGGGTTTGTGGAATATACAGTTGCCTTTCTCATGTGATTTCAGGAGTGCCACAAAGGTCCATTTATTCCTTTATATTCCTTAATGAGGGAAATTCCACCATCACTTTTTCATTTCTTTGACTTCAAGATATTTTATATTTATATAAGATGAATTGTCAAAAAGTCATGATTTTATGATTTTGGGTTGCCCTTTGCATGGTAATCCTCTTCATATAGCCTATAATTCAACTATGACTAAGTCTCTATGTCCTTAGGAATTATCTATGGAACATAAATGTTAAGTGACTTCTCCAGGGTTCCATGGTTAATAACTAACGGAGGAAGCATTTGAACTTGGATCTTCCTGATTCTATGCCAGTAAATATATCCATTATGTGAGGCTGCTTCAACATTGATGTTAATGCTATTAGGAAAAATAATCATAAGTAACTTTTTCGTCACCTTAGTGAGAAAGAGTATCATATTATTTTCCTGAGTGGGAATTTTGATTGGGAAGGAAAGAAGAGTGCAGGGAAACAGCTGAACATTAGGGTTGTGGTTGCTATCACTTGGGAATATGAAAGAAAGGACACATGAAGGAGAATCTCAGAAAGCCAAAACCAATATTTTACAATTTCACAATTTTGCTAAGGGCCTAACCTATCTGACTTACATAGACCCTGAGCCTAGCCTAGAGTTACATTTCTTATTTTCTTATAAAATCATATGAAGATTTAAATGACTATGCTAATGGAAGCTTACATTTCTACATCTAGTCCTGTGAACTGCATATTAGGTAATGCAAATATTAGTGTTTAAATTTTACAGATAGCCTGAAGCATAGACAGATTAAGTTCATAGTCACACAGTCAGTCAATGTTACAGTAAAGACTCCAATCCAGATCTTCTGAGTCTAATATAGCCACTATATCATGTTGCCTCCTTTCAGGTAGGGCAGAGAAACACTTGTCCATGAAAAGTAGTGGCCCATGGTGTCATGGCTTAGGATAAGCATTTGAGGAGAGAGGAGGCTCCTTGGCACTTCCAGTTCCACATTGGCACCCAAATCAACTCCCTTACTCTTGGGTGTGGGAACTTACATATCCAAGATGCCCCCCCCCCCCAATACAGACGTATTGCTTGCAATTGTGAGAATTTGTCTTGGTGAAGGAAAATGCTCATTTGACTCTTCTTGAAATTGAGATTGAGCTGGGGTGGAGTAAAATGGAAGCAAAATCTTATAAACTTACAAAATGTAAGAACTGGAAGGAAACTTAGAGATCAATCCCTTCAATCTAGAAAGGAGAAAAAGTAACCCAGACTTGGTTTCAGAGCAGGGATTAGATATTAGATCTGAAAACAAAGGAATTTACTCCAATTATCTTGCCAATAGTGGCATCCCTCAGAGAGGGCAGAGGAACATTAACCCTTCTAGAGCAACAGGCCCATCTCTGGTCATAACTCAGGACAAGGAGAAAAGCAACCCCAAGGCTTTCTAGGTACATCTTGGGCCCAAACTAAAAGCCATAACTCTGTGTCTAAAACCATCCCCAAAACCCATCATCTGAATATGGGAAGTCATTATTTTGATCTGTTTCTTCTCTTGTCTGAGCTTCCTGATCCTCCTGCCCAAACCTTTGGACTTCAGGCTAGAGAAAATTTGAGAAGTCAGAGAAGACAAACTTCAGGGGAAAGAATAATCCCTGGGATTGGAAGGCAAAGATGATTCAGAAAGCCATAGTTTAAATGTTGCCTGCCCCTCCCTCTTTCCTCACCAAGCAAATTCCCTATTCTCCCAGCCAAGAGTAGGCAACAGATACAGTGTAATTCTAAGCCTGCCTCTGGATCCTAGGCTGTCTCTCTCCTCTGGCTATTTTACATACAACAAAGAATTTCCTGTAAAGATGTTCCCCATCTAAGAGGGTTAACTTTCTGATTCAAGACTGTAACTCCCCATCTGCGCACTGAGAAAGAATAGATTTTATCAGCCTTGCACTTTGCCTGAGGAATCCTAGAAGACCATTAAATTGCTCTCCCAGATAATCTACTGCTTTGTAACAAAGAAGTTGCTCCCCTGGATGGGACTTATTTATATCTCCCCTTCCACCAGCCTGTCACAGACTCATCCTTCACCCCAAGTACACCATCCTAAGACTATCTCTTCCTTATTTCTGATAAAATAAAAGCTTGTCAATAGCCCTTTGAAATTTCTACCCAGAAGAAAATATCCCCTCCTTGGGTCAAAGCCCCTGTCAATAGGCTCTTGTTTCAGTTCTAATTCTCATATCTTCCCATTCCAACATGCATTAATTCCCTGACATTTTCTCTTTCATGTCTATGTCTTCACTCTGTCTGAATTCTTCCCCTCTCTTTTCTCTTTCAGAGTGACAGGACCTTTCTCAATGCTAAAACTGAATTTCATATCTGTGAGTGAGCTTACTTTTGAGGGATTTTCCACTTTCAGGTAGGAGCACCACCTCTTCATTTTTATGATCTTCCTATTTCTGTACTTGCAGACTGGCTGGCAATTGCATCATTGTGACCATCATCCACCTTGACCACCACCTTCATATACTTGTATATTTTTTCTTGAGTGTCTTGTCCGTGTCAGAGACATGCTACAGCTTGGCCATCATTATCCAGATGCTGGCTGACCTCTGAGCCCGTACTAACCCATCAATGTACCAGAATATGGCACACAGCTCTTTGTCTATCTTACCTTTGCTATCAACAATTGCTTCTTGCTTACTGCAATGGACTATGATATCTATACAGTCATCTGTGACCTCTATCATTTCAGTCATTATGGGGAACAGAACATGAATTCAGATGACATGTGGGTCATTGGTAATTGGCCTTAGTATGGCCACTTTCCTGGTGACATGCATGTTTCATCTCCCCTTCTGTGAGGCCAGCATTATCTCCCACTTTTTTGTGATCTCTGGCCCCTCTTGAATCTTGCCTGTGTTGACACCACCATCTATGAGTTAATGACTTTTGTGATCAGTGTGTGTGTCATTGTGTTGCCCATGGGCTTGGTATTCATCTCTTGTATCTTCATCATCTCCACTATCCTCAAGATTGCTTCTGCTGAGGGCAGGAAGAAGTCCTTTGCTGCATGTGCCTCTCATCTTACTGTAGTCATCATCCACTATGGCTGTGCTTCCATCATCTACCTCAAACCCATATCCCAGAACTCTCTTGAGCAAGACAGCCTTACTTCAGTGACCTACATTGTCATCATTCCACTTTGGAACCCTGTTGTATATAGCTTAAGGAATAATGCTGTCAAGGATTTCCTGTGCCGAGCTCTGGGCAAGAAACCCCACTCCTTTTAGTTAACTAAACTGGAAAAGATAATTTAACCACAGTCATATTTTTCCAACATCTAGAAATCAGGAATATTTCATCTGATTCTTTACCCCACTGGTTGCTAAATGGACTGTTGTATCTAGTAAGAAGGTAGAGCCCTCTCAGGTATGTCCTTTTAGAGTAAAATAGTAATGCTCTCTGGATTAGTGAACAGGTAATGTGATCTGTCTACTTAGGTGCAATGATTCTTCCCCAAACCTGGAAAAGACTCATATATGTGATAGACATGGAAGACACAGAGGAGGCTCCTAAGATATGACTTGAAATAGAACACTGAGGAGATGTGTGATCAATAGAGAAAAAAAAAGGAAAGATGAATGAGGCAAGTTAAAAAAAAAAAAACCAGACACACGCACTAGATTTTAGTTGTATTAAAGAAGAGGGCGGGTTGGAAATGAATGGTACTAGATTGAAAAAAATTGTGAACTAAAGAAATTCCTATGGTACACTTATCTCCTGAACTGGATAAAATGGGACTTGGTAACTACATTCACTATTTATAGTTTGCCATCTTGTATACAGGTTGCACATAGTATTTCCTTCCTTGTACTAAAAGCAGCTGGCTGAGTGTGATGTTGCTAAAGATGTAGTATGAAGGATGATTGCTGGAAAACCTTTAGGGGCAGGGCTATGTTCATAGAATCAAAGAGTTTGTGAGCTGGAAGGAATTAAAGCAGCCAGTAGTCTAACTCATCCACAAAAGTAAACCCTGTCACAACATTTTGAACAAATGGTTGTTCAGCTTCTCTATGAAGACCTCTAAAAAAAGGAGATCCACAATCTCAGAGCAGATCATCCATATTCAGACAGAATTATTAGGAAGTTTTCCTGATGTCAATCCTAAATTTGCTTCTTTTTAACTTCCACTTATAGATCCTGACTCTGTACATTTAGGACAAATGACACAAGCCTAGTTCCTTGATAGCCCTTCAAACACTTCAAAAGCTTTCTTATGTCTCCACTCCCCACCCTGAGTCTTCTCTTTTTCATGCTAAACTTGCCCATCCTTTGACCTATCCTCATGTCATGGGCTCAAGGCCTTTCACCATCCTTATTACCTTCCTCCCAGTAGCCTAGCTTATCCATTTCCTTCATAAATTCTAGTGTCCAGAACTGACAAAATAGTCCAAATGAGGTCTAATGAAGGCAAAGCACAGTGTGACTTCCATGGGAGTGAGCTGAAGTCTGTTCTAACTGGCTCAATTTTCACTGACAGCATTTACACTTCAAAATTTGGCAAATGCTCCAAATCAGGGCTTAATTTATTGCTTTGTTGATTTCTAGATTTTAAAAACAATGGAGAAAATGTTAACAATGCAGATTAAACTTAAAATTGTGTCATATGTGCATTTTTTGAGAATGGTGCCTACATATTTGGACTCCTACCTCCCCATTCCTGAAAGATCTTCATATTGATCTTGCAGTTTTCTAAAACTTCCAGATCTCTTCTTAGAAAACACCCATTTTTATCCACACCTCCCCCTTATTTTTTTTGTGAAATTGATATTTTTGTACCCAAGTGCAAGACTTCGCATTTATCCCTATGGAATTTCATCTTTTTGTATTCATCTCAATGCTGTAGCCTGTTATGATGCTTTTGGATCCTAATTCTGTCATCCTCTGTGTTAGTTCCCATTTAAGCTGAGTTCCACTTGCAGATTTCATACCTTTTTCCAAGTCACTAACTAAAATGCTAAACAGCAGCTTGGGGCCAAACACAAATCCTTACAATACTCCATCTACAAGATACTCTCTACCATCTCAGCATTGCATCATTAACAATTATTCTTTAATTCCAGTCATCCAGCCAGTTTAGAATCCATTTGATTATAGTATTGTCTAACACATATCTTTCCATCTTCTCCACAAGAAAAGTATGAAATTCTTTGTCATAAATTTGATAGGAGTCTAGGTAAGCTGTATCCAGAGCATATATATCATCTACTAGTTTAATAATCCTAACAAAAGTTTAAGCTGCTGTCATGTGACCCCATTTGGGGTTTTCTTGGCAGAGATATTGGAATGGTTTGCCATTTCTTTCTCCAGCTCATTTTACAGATGAGGAAACTGAGGTAAACAGAGTTAAGTGATTTGCCCAAAGTCACATAACTTGTAAGTGTCTGAGGCCAAATTTGAACTGAGGTTTACCCAAATCCAGGCTTGGCAGGTTTTCCTGGATCCGGGCTTGGCACTCTATTCACTATTCCACCTAGGTGCCCCCAAGCTGCTATGATGTGTTCGTGAAGAAGGCGTGCTGGCTTCTTGTAATCACTTCTTTCCTTTCCAGGTGTTTATATCTTTAATGACTTGCTCTAGAGTTTTCCTAGGTATCAACATCAAGCTCACTGGCCTACCACTTATAAACTTTGTCCTATTCCTTTTTTTTAAATTGGGGCATTTAATCTTCTCCAATCTTGTGGTATTCCTCATATTTTCCAAAGTCTTTCAAATATGCCAGATAATTACATACACCAATTTCCCTAGGACCCAAATATGTACTTCATCCAATGCTTAGCACAGTCCTATCACATTAATAGGTACTTAATAAATGTTTGTTGATTGATTGATCTATAACAGGTGACTTGAATTCATCAGGGACATTTAGGTGCTCCACCCTGTTTCCTTCCTTATCCTATACATCAACTCTCTCTTACTCAGTTTTGTTCTATTATTTATAGTCCAAAGCTTAAAAAAAAATACCCCAGATCTATATCTCAAAATTGAGACTACTCCCCTAACTTCAAGCACTTCTTGTGTAGTGACAGCAGAAGTTGCATCAGCAATTGCAATGAATCTGTGTCTTGGGATTTTGCTCAATTGTGTAATAGATTCTTCACCAGGCAGGCCTGAAACATTCCCATGATGTCAGGCAATATTTCCACATTTCCTAGGCATCTGGCCATTCCCATTTTATAAAAAGTTTTAAAAATTCAGGTACACTATGACTCCCTGGGGGAGCTCCCTTTGCCTTCTTGTGGACTATTTTCTTTCATTTTGAATGATCCCCTCTACTCAGTGCTCTTAGAATGTGGACAGGAAAGAAGAACATTCTTCAGATCAAGCAGAGCCTTCTACACTTTTTACATATACTCAATTTCTTTTTCATGTTATTTGTTGTTGAGTTGTGTCTGACTCTTTATGGCCCTGTTTAGGGTTTTTTTTGGCAAAAATACTGGAGTGGCTTGCCATTTCCTTCTCCATCTCATTTTATAGATGAGGAAACTGAGGTAAACAGGATTAAGTGACTTGCCAAGGGTCTCACAGCTAGTAAGTTTCTGGGTCCAGATTTGAACTCACGAAGATGAGCCTTCCTAACTCCAGGCCCACTGTGCCACCTAACTGCCCTCTCATGTTACATGGTTTTCAATAAATTTCATAGGCTAATTGGTGTCACTGTCACTTAGGAAGCCCATCAGTTATCCTTGGAAATGGCATTTTGGCACCTTGTTTATTGATCTCAGTGTATAAAGTCATGGTGATTTTGTATTGAGTCAACAATGACTAAACATTCTCTTTAAATTTTATGAGAATTAAAGAGTTTATTAAGATAGGCCACATATTATTATCTCCCTATCTTTTCTGGCTCTGTTCATGATTCTCTAGATTTTCCTCCTTTTACCCCATCATCCTTCTCACCCTGCAGATGCCTCTGTCCATGTGACCCGTTCTTCTCATTGGTGAATTCCTGCTCAGGACTAACATTCATGCTTCCTTCTCTTCTGGTTCTGCTCTTGACTTTATATACTTTTTCTTCTGAAATCAATCCATCCATCAATCAATCAATATTTATTAAGCTCCTACTAAGGGCCAGACATTATGCTAAGTGCTTGGGATGCAAAAAAGAGGCAAAACACAGTTCCTGCTCTCAAGAAACTTACAATCTAATTGGGGAGACAAAATGCACAAATATACAAATCAAGCTATATTCAAGATAGATAAAAAATAATGACTTGGAACTTAAAGGAAGCTAGGGAAGTCATTAGGTGGTGTTGAGGAGGGAGAGCACTCCAAGTGTGGGAGACAGACAGAGAAAATGCCCAGAATCAAAGGATGAAGTATTTTGTTCATGGGACAGCTGGAGGTCAGTGTCACTGGATCAAAGAGTATATGTTGAGAAGTAAGGTGTAAGAAAACTGAAAAGATAGAAGGGGCTTAGGTTATGAAGGACTTTGACTGTCAAACAGAGCATTTTGTGTTTGGAGGCAATAGGGAGTTACTGTTTAGTGAGTAGGAGAGTAACATGATCAGATTTACACTTTAGGAAAATCACTTTAGTGGCTAAATAAAAGAAGGATTGGCTTGGGGAGAGATTTTGAGGCAGGCAGATCCACCTGCAGGTTATTGCAATAGTTTAGGAGTCAGGTGATGGGGCCCTGCATCAGAGTGGTGGCAGTTACAGAGGAAAGAAGGAGCCTTATTCAAAAGATGTTGCAAATGAAATGGGCAGGCCTTAGCAACAGATTGGGTAGAGGAAGTGGGAGATTGTGAGGAGCTGAGAATAACTCTTAGGTTGAGAGCTTGATGGATAAGAGGATGGTGTTGCTTTCTACAACAATAGGAAAGGTAGAAGAGGGGGAGGGTTTAGGAAGAAAGATAATAGAAAAAGAAAAAAAGAAAGATATTGAGTTCTGTTTTGGACATGTTTTATTTGAGATGTCTGTTGGACATCTAGTCTAAGATGTCTGAAAGGCAGTTGGAGATGTGATATTGGAATTCAGCAGAGAGGTTAGGGCAGGATAGGTAGATTTGATAATCATCAAAGTAGAGGTAGTAACTAAATTCATGGGAGCTGATTAGACCACTAAATTAGACCACCAAGTAGTATAAAGGGAGAAGAGAAGAGGACCCAGGACAGAACCCTGAGGTAAACCTGTAGGACAGAGGGTATGATCTGGAATCAGATTCATCACAGGAGACAGAGAAGGAGCAGTTAAGTAGGAGGAGAACCAGAAGCAAGTAGTATCCAGAAAACCTAGAGAAAAAGGGTATTAAAGAAGAGAGGGGGAGCAACAGTGTCAAAGGCTAAAGAGGGGTCAAGGACAATGAGGATTTACAAAAGCCCATTGGATTTGGCAACTAAGAGCACTGGTAACTTCAGAGAGAGCAGTTTTAGTGGAATGATAAGGTTGGAAGCCAAATTTTACAAGGTAGAGAAGAGAGTGAGAAGGGAGAAAGTGGAGACACCTATTTTAGATGGCCTTTTCAAGAAGTTTAGCTACAAAGGGCATAAGAGATATAGGTGATAGTTAGCAAGGATGGAAGGAACAAGTGAGGGTTTTTTATCAGGATGGGAAAGACCGGGGCATGTTGGTAGGCAGTAGAAAATGAGCCAGCAGACAAGGATGTATTAAAAATAAGTGATAGAAGGGGATGATAAAGGGACAATCTGGTGGACAAAGGGACAAAAGGACAAAGGAATGGAATGGAATGGAATCACTTGAATAGGTACAGGAGTTAGACTAAGTAAGGAGTAAGGCCATTTGATTCTGTAAGATGGGAGTGAAGGAGGAGATAGAGACAGAAGATATCCAAGTGGTAGAAGTTGAATTAAGGGCAGTGAAATAATGCTCCAGTTTTCCCAAAGGAAAATATGAGGCAGTGAAAAAGAGGTCCTCTCTATGTCACTCTCTATTAAGATTTTCACAAGCTGTCAGTTCAATCTAGCTTTCTTCTGGTCTATTCTACAAACCTGGTTTTCCACTTGTCCAAATACTATAATGCTGGTAGAGGTTTAGGTCTCTACGTGGACAACATTCTGGCCAGCATGGGCAGTAGAATGCTTGGCTACCACATCTTTTTCTTTCTTGTTTTTTCCATTTTCTTTTCTACATTCAAACCAAGTATGTTACCAACTAGAGATTTCTTCAAAGGCAAAAGAAAAAGAAATTTGGAGATCTGAGGATCTGTGAAACCACATGCATTTTTCTGTCTTCTTCAGTTTTTCACTTCTTCTTTTTAAAATTTCTGAGTATAGGGGGGTGGGAGTGGGTAGGTGAGGGGATGCTATATACCCACTATATTCATTAATGAGCCTAAACCTGCTTCTGCTATTTTCTACTTTTTGTTCCCCATCCCACCTTCCTGAGGCAAGCAGAACAAGTCTAGTTTCATTTCCCCCAAATGTTTGAAGGCAATAATCACACTCGTCTTAAGGCTTCTCTTCTCTAAACTAAACCTCCCCCCTTCCTTCGCCCAGTTTTCCTCTCAAGAGCATGATCTCCAGTTTCTTCACCATCCATAGTGGTGCTCGTCTAGAAATGTTACAGCTTATCAATATTCTTCCCAAGACATGCTATGCAGAATGGAGAACAACACTAAGTGTTGTTTGATTCTGGCACAATAAGATAACCTAGCTCCTTGTGGACAAGATGCCTTCTTAACTGTGTCACATTTGCCTTTCTATTGTGGCTGGTTAATATTGAACTTTCACTTCATTAAAATCCCCAGATCTTTCCCACAAAAACTAGTCTAGTGAAATCTCCCCATACTATTTAGAGTGGATTTTTTTCAACCTAAGTGAAGGATTTTCCATTTATTTGTATTCAATTTCATCTTATATTCACCTTATCATTCTAACCTTTGAGAACTTTTAGTATCCCTACTCTGTCATCTAGTGTGTTGGTCATCCCTCTCAAGGTCATGCTACCTGAATATGTGAAATGTGACTTTTTAGATATGTAAATCTCTGCTCCACAGGGACTTTATTGTGGTATATGTATGAGAGATGGATCTAATTATGTTCTTTTTTTCATTATACCGATAGCCAATTTTTCTAATGATTTTCAATTACTGAATAATCATCCCCCCTCTCTATTTTTTCTGATCTTGGATTTACCAAATACCAGACTTTGGTATTAATTATGAATTATCAATTGTGTTTTATTTCTCTTCATTTTATTTTTAAAAATCCACTACCATATAGTTTCCTTTTGTTTGTTTTTTGGCTAGGCATTGGGGTTAAGTGGCTTGCCCAGAGTCACACAGCTAGTAAGTATTATGTATCTGAGGCTGGATTTGAACTCAGGTCCTCCTGAATCCCAGGCCCATGCTCTATCCACCGCACCGCCTCGCTGCCCCCCACATAGTTTTCATAATTATTGTTTCATAACAATTTCAAATCTGTCAATTCAATTCCCCCTTTCTTTGTGCATTCTTCTTGATAATATTGTCTGTTTATTCCTCCATATAAACTTCATTAGCACCTTATCAAATTCCATGTAGTATTTATTAATATTTTAAATTTGGGTTCCATTGCCAACTTTATTGACTCATTTTAGTCATGAGCATGGATAATTCTCAAATTATTTAATTTTTTTATTTCTGTTTAAATTTTAATGGTTATCTTTTCACAGGACTTATAAGGTTAATAAAAAAGTATTTTATACTTTTATTTTTGTTATATTTCTTCAGAGTTTTTAAAAATAACATATAAAAATGCTAATTATTTTTGTGGGTTTATCTTATGGCCTGCCGTCTTTCTAAAGATATTTATTATTTTTGTTGTTATTAGTTAGCTCCCTTGGGTTTTTGAAGTGAGCCAACATAACATCAGAAAAGAAATATATTACCTTCCACTTTTCTTATGTTTATTCCCTAAATTTATTTTCCTTGTAATTATCTTAGTATTTCTAAAATATAAATGTTAAATAATAATAGTGATAATAACCAACAGTACTTTACCATTATTCTTGGTGGGACAGGCCTCTAATACTTCTCCATTACATATAAACTTGCACTTTATTTTAAACATATACTATATTTATGTGAAAGAAAAATTTTTCCATTTGTATATTTTTTAAAATAAAAAATGGGTTTAAATTTTCTTAAAAGCTTTTTATGTATAAGTTAATATAATCACGATTTTATGGTAACTCTCATTGTTAATGTTTGTTCTACCATTCCTCCTAATAATTAATCATCCTCAGTGGTATAAATCCTACTGGAATTTGTTTTGTTAGTATTTATTTAATGTTTTAAATGAATAATCAATAGTGATATTAGCTTATCCTTGCCATGTTTGAGAATTAAGTATCATATTTTCCTCAGAAAGAATTAGGGAGAATATTACATGCCAAAAGAAAAATTTAAACAATTTCTATAGCATAGAAATTATTTATTATTTAAATGTTTGATGGTCAATCCATCTGGTCTTAGTAACTTTTTATATTGCATTTTAAGTGACCTATTTAAGATCTCATCTTGAGACTGATACACTTAGATTTGATATTTTTCTTCAACTGAGGTGGTATTTAATTTTTTGTAGATAATCATTAACAAGTGTAATATTTAAAAGTTTTGCCTTTCTATCTTTATATTCCTACTTTTTCTATTCAGTCTGTTCCATAGAGTCATCAAATCCAGCTTTTTTCAGGGCTATTTGCAATTCTATAATTTTATCTTTTTGTCTTATTTGTCCTATTCTATTAGAGAAATGTTGATATTAACTCTAATCTCTATTTTTTAAATAATTTTGAATGATATCTCTTATTTTATTGATATATTTTGTTTTTTTACATCACTTTAATTTACCAATATATCATTTTCCCTCTTCTCCCAGAGTATCATCCCCTCTAACAAAGAGAAAATAAGAAAAAAAAATCTCAACAAAATCAACCAATGTATTGAAAATTGAAAAAAGCATGACAGAATGTGCAGTTTTCTATAGTCATGTTCTTTTACCTTTGCAAAGAAATGAGATAGTTCTTTCTCTTGGAGCCTCTTTGGAGTCATTTAGTTATCATGATTTATTTTATGTTGTTTTTAAACAATATTTATTGATAGCTTTCACCTACATGTTTTAAATGTATCCACTGCTTCATAGAGCCATCTCTTATAACAAAGAATAAAAAAATGGTATAAGCAAAAAAGGAAAAATAACAGTTTAGAAAAATTAATCAACATAACAAAAAACTGTATCATATGCAGTTTTCCACACCCTTTCCCCCTGTTTTTAATAGGAATGAGCATTGTATTTTGTCAAAGGCTTTTTCTACATCTGCAGACATAACTATAAGATTTTTGTTGTTTTTATTATTGATGTGGTCAATGATGCTGTTTTCATAATATTGAGCCAGCTCTGCATTCCTGGTATAAACCGTACCTCACCATAGTGTGTGATCAGTGTAAGATATTGTTATAATTTCCTTGCTATTATTTTATTTAAAAGTTTTTCATCAATATTCATGAAAAAAATGGTCAATAGTTTTCTTTCTCTGGTTTTGCTCTCCCTGGTTTAGGTATTAAAACCATATTTGTGCCATAAAAGAAATTTTGTAGGACTCTTTTAACTAATTTTTCCAAATAGTTTATATAATATTGGGATTAATTGTTCCTTAAATTTTTGGTAGAATTCAATTTTAAATCCATCTGGTCCTGGGGATTTTTTTTGTTAGGGAGCTCATTTATGGCTTGTTCAATTTTTTTTCACAGATAAGGTTATTTAAATAGCCCATTTCTTCTTCTGGTAATCAGAGTAGTTTATAATTTTGTAAGTATTCATCTATTTCACTTAGATAATTTTATTAATATATAATTAGACAAAAAATAATTGCTTTAATTTCATCTTCATTGGTGGTACATTCACCCTTTCATTTTTGATACTGGTAATTTGGTTTCTTCTTTTGTTAAAAATAAAATTAACCAACAATTTTTTTTTCATAAAAGCAGCTTTGACTTTTATACATTAGTTCAATTTTTTTTTGCTTTCAAATTTATTGATTTCTCCATTGCTTTTCAGGATTTCCATTTTGGTGTTTAACTGGAAATTTTTTAGGTGTAATTTTTCTAATTTTTAGTTGCATGCCCAGTTCATTGATCTGCTCTTTCTTTCCTTTATTGATATATGCATTTGGAAATATAAATTTTCCTGTAAGTACTACTTTGGCTGCATCCTACAAATTTTGGACTGTTGTTTTACTGTTGTCATTCCCTTTAATGAAATTATTGGTTGTTTCTATGATTTGTTCTTTAAACAACTCATTCTTTAATAATAGATTATTTAATTCCAATCAATTTTTAATCTATACTTCCATGGCCTTAAAAATGTATTTTTTGTTGTATTATGGTCTGAAAAGGGTACCTTGAATATTTCTGCTTTTCCGCATTTGTTTGTGAGGTTTTAGAACCTAATATATGGTAAATTTTTTTTTTATAAAATTTCTATGTACAGCTAAGAAAAATGCAAATATATATTATATCTATATGTCCCTCTTTGAACCAATTTAGATTTGAGTGAAGTTTAAGTGTTTCCTACCCCTCTCCCCATTTTCATCTTCAGTGTAAATGTTCTTCTTTGCAAGTCTCTTTTATGTGAGATAATTTCCCTCATTCTTCCTCTCCCTTCCCCTTCTCCCAGAACATCCCTCTTTCTCACCTGTCCATTTTTTCCCACATTATCCCAACATAAATCACTTACTCCTACACCCTCTTTTTATACAGAATCCTTCTAATTGCCCTAATAATGATAAAATTCTTAGAAGTTATATGCATCATCTTACCATATAGAAGCTAAAGAGTTTAACCTTATTGAGTCCCTTATGATTTTTCTTTCATGTTTGGTTTTTTATGTTTCTCTTGAGTCTTATATTTGAAAGTCAAATTTTCCTATTTAGTTCTTTTCATCAGGAATGCTTTAAAGTCCTCTAATTAAATATCCATTTTTTCCCTTGAAGGATAATACTCAATTTTGCTGGATAGATTATTCTTGGTTGTAATCCAAGTTCTTTTGCTTTCTGGACTACCACATTTTAAGCCTTCTGCTTCTTTAATTTGGTAGCTGCTACATCTTGTGTGATCCTGACTACAGTTCCATAGTGTTTGAATGGTTTCTTTCTGGCTGCTTGAAGTATTTTCTCTTTGACCTCTGAGTTCTGGGATTTGGCTATAATATTCCTGAGAATTTTTATTTTTGAATCTTGTAGATGGTTATTGGTGGAATCTTTCAATTTCTTTTTTACCTTCTAATTCTATGATATTTGGGCAGATTTCCCTGATAATTTCTTGAAATATGATGTCTAGGCTCTTTCTTTGATCATGGTTTTCAAAGAGTTGAATAATTCTTAGATTTTTTCTCTTCAATCTATTTTCAAGTCGGATGTTTTTCTGATGAGATATTTCACATTTTCTTCTATTTCTTCATTCTTTTAACTTTGTTTTATTGTTTCTTCAGGTCTCATGGAATCATTAGCTCCAAGTTACCCAATTAAGGAATGATTTTCTTCAGTGAGCTTTTGTGCCTCTTTTTCCATTTGACCAATTCTGCTTTTTGAGAAGTTATTTTCATCAATAAATTTTTGTTTCTGTTTTCCCATTTGGCCAAGTCTACTTTTAAGGTGTTATTTTATTCAGCATTTTTTGCATCTTTTACCAAACTGTTTATTATCTTTTCTTAATTTTTTCTTAGTTTTCATTTCTTTACCTACTTTTTCCTTTACAATTGTTATTGATTTTTAACCACATTCTAGCTCTTCCAGGAATTCTTGTTGGGCTTGTGTTCAATTCACATACTTTCCTTTGAGTTTTTGCTTGTAGCTGTTTTGACTTTATTATTTTCTTCTGAGTTTGTGTCTTGATGTTCACTGTCACTATAGCAATTTTTTGTGGTCAGGTTAAGGTTTGGTTTGTTTACTCATTTTTGACTTAACTTCTTGTTTTTGAGCTTTGTGTTAAATTTGAGCTCTGTTGTTGGTGTGGAGAGGGGAGGGGTACTGTCTCAAACTTCAAGTTTTTTTACACTGCTATTTTCAAGCCAATTTTGGCAATTTGGAACTTTTCAGTGCTTCCAAGATGGTTTGATCTAGGGAAAAGTATGATCACTATTCTCCTGATCTTTGTTCCTTACCCAGAAAGGGCCCCTGATCCCTTGGGATTGCAATTGATACTGCTTTGCAGAGGTCCTCTTACCTCAGACCAGAAACAATCCTATTCCTCAGGGTCCCTGATCCCTTGTGACCAAAAGTGACATTGCTCCTCAGGGCTTCTGCTCCCTCTTGACTGAAAGAGCTCCTCTCTGCCCTTGAACTGTGACCCAGAAGTGGTTATAGGCCATGGTCCTGCATCCAGTGCTAGCACAAGGGTTCTCTGTAATCAATTTCTGAGCAGTTGCCAGGTTCTTTTATTGTCTCTGGCTCAAGAGTTCCCCAAATTCCTGCTACTTCTGTTGCCACCACCTAGTCCCACTTCACTTGGCTCTGCTCCCAGAAGACCAGACAGTGTATCAGTTTTAAAATCTTTCTATAACTTCTCCAACATTGGCTATTTCCATATTTTATCATCTTTGGTCATTTACTCTGTGTGAAGTAAAACCTGAAAGTTATTTTAATTTAAATTTCTCATTATTACTTGGAACATTTTAATATGGTTATTAATAGCTTGCAATTCCTTTGAGAACTGTTTGTGACTGTCCTTTGAGCACCTTCCCTAACAATTCTTGTCAAGTTGAAAGTTCTTCCTCAAGTAATTTGTGTTTTCAAGTTTATTAAATACTGTGTTATAGAGCTCAAATATTTTTAATCCTACCTTGTTTATTCTGTTACAGTGATCTACTTTTATTTTTTTAAATAGCCTCAAATAGTTTTCATGGTATTGCTTTATTTTGAGAACTGAATGTGCTATTGCCTTTTATTCCTACTTCTTTTTCATTGTTTCTCATGATATTCTAGATCTTCTTTTCTTTCGAAGAAATTTTGATATTCTTTTGACCTAGTTCAGTAAAGTAGATTGTAATGACACCAACTGTTAAAATTAATTTAATAATCCATATAACTTAATCATGGTCCAGCCCTGAGCATGAAATATCCCACTAGTTATTTAAGTTATTCTTTCTGTCTTTAGGGAACATTTTGTTATTGTAACTATTCTATCCTAAGAATGTTTTGGTAATGTAACATAGATAGATAGATAGATAGATAGATAGATAGATAGGTAGATACAGATATATAGGTATAATTATTTTGGGTGGGATTTCTCTTTCATTTTTCTCTCCTAGATTTTGTGATTAATATATATAGGAATGCTGTGATTGGTATGTTATTGAAGCTATTGTCTCAATTAGTTTGATTCTCTAAGTAAACCATTATGTCTTCGGTAAATAAGGAAAATTTTCTCTCCTTTTTCTCTATCTGTATGCTTTTGATTTCTCTCTTGTCTTTTCCTCATTTCTAGTGTTTCTAGAACTATGTCAAATAACAATGAGGAAGGGGGTATCCTTGCTTTATTTATGAATTTATTGAGAAAGTTTCTAGTGTTTCCCCATTATGTAGAATGCTGATTTTTACTTTTAGTTAGATATCTTTTTAACTATAATAAGAACATTTATATTATACTCTAAGAGTTGCAAAACTTTTAATATATATTACCTAATTTGATCCTTACAATCCTCGAAAGTAGGTGCTGGGAGACAGGTACTATTACTATCAATGTTTTGCAGATATGTTAAGTGACTTGCCAAGTGTCAGTTAAAGGTTGAACATCTTTTTTTGGGGGGGATAGAATATATTATCCTATTCTGTTTTGTGATTTCTTGTGGATGTGGAATAATTTCATATTATTTAAATTTACTTTCCTTTTGGATAAAAACCGTTTATCATATAAATAATAAGTACTTTAAGGTTTGCAGAGATTTCAAATGTTATCTCATTTGATCCTCACAACCCTGGGAGGTAGGTGCTATTATTATCAACCTTTTACAGCGATGTTAAGTGACTTGCTAGAGTTGATTGTATTTTGAGAGCCTTTGTTTTTTGGGATAAAAAATTCTCATGGCTGTGGAAGAATTTTGTCTTATTTAAATTTCCTTTATTTTATATTTGAAATTGTTCAGTTTAATTACTATGTGCCTTGAAATTGAAGTGTGGGTTTTGATATTTTTTTCCTGGACATAACCTATGGAATATCTTTATTGATGTTTTATAATATATATTAAGAAATTCTGAGGAATTTTCTTGTATTATTTCCTGAATTGTGGTGTTCAGGGTATTTTTTTTGCCATATTCTCCTGGGAAATTTATGACCTTTAAGTTATTCCTGAATACCCTGTTTTAAAAATGAGTTGCTATGAGTTCTATAGAATTTGTTTTTTCCTTTAATGTTGTTGCCTTTTGATTTTTCTGGCAGGTTTTCTTTCAATTGAGTATTTTTTTCCTATTCCTTTTGCTCTCTTTCACTTCTTTAAGAGTATTTTTGATTCTGGATTATTTTTTTCTAATATGTCAATTGAGTTTTAAAATTCTGCACTGAAGGCTCTAATGACCTACATAAATTCCTATTTCTTTTATGAATTTAATTTAATTTTAAAAATTATTTTTGTATTTTCTGTTCCATATTCTATTGGGAGTATTTGGGGATTTTTTATTTTCTGAGCATTAATTCATTTCTCTTTTTTATTATATTTGTTAAGAAAGGTTTGTGTTATCTTTGATAATTTAGCATTCATCCTCACTTCCTGTTTTAGCATCCTCTATGTTGATTTAATTTCTTGTGTTATGGGATTTTATTGAAGTCTTTTCCCCTGAAATATTTGGTATTCTGTTGTTTTTTGCATTCTCTAATCACTAACTTTTTGATCACTCCCCTTTGCTGATGGAGGTATACCCCCAAAGCTGACTTGAAAAGCTGCCTTGTTTCTTGCCCTGAGTATTCTCTGAGGGGACAAATGACCTGTGGTGGTCTTCAGTTTCCTCTCTTTCAGGTTTGACACAACTGACTATGCTCTCTGATTCCTATGTTGGCTATCCCTTGTTTCTCATACCTAGTCTGACCCAGCACCTGCTAAGTTCCGTGGGATAATGTATAAAGAGGAAGGGTGTTCCAGGAAAATCCTTCATAGCCTTGGGATTTCCCAGTCCATACCTTGCCCTAATCAAAAGGCAGTATTTTTTCACTGTATGAAAATGAGAAGGCTTTTTGTTAGATATCAAGTCATCAGGTAATTCACTCTAGAGGGAAACCTCATAAATGTAATGCATGTGGGAGGGATTTCCATCTAAGTAGATTTTTTTTTTTTTGCTGTCTATCAGAAAAATCCATAGTGGAGATAAACTTCATATATTAAATATGAAATGGCCTTCAACTGGAAAAGTGATTTTATTCAATATCATATTGAAAGAGTATGTAATTAACTACATAAATGTGATGAATCTGGGAAGCATTTCAGCAAGAGATACAATCTTTGATTGAAAGTCAGTAATGGAAACTAAAAGAAAACCTTATAGTTGAAGGAATTTTCTAATTTTTTTACTGTGGTTTTCCAAACCCATTTGTTAATCCTCAAGTCCCTGGCCATTTTCCTCCATTATTAATCATATTTGCAACAGCTGATTTTGCCATAGTATTCTCAGGAAATTAAGGGTCTCTGCAACAGGTCCTTAATTCCACCTCTCACAAATTCTTGGAATCATTAACCACTTTGTCCTTCTTTTATTCATAGAAGAAAAGCTATGCCTGCTTCTTCCTAAGTCTATTTTTTCTTCTCCCTAGATCCCATTCCCACTTCCTTACTCCAGCAATCATTCCTTTTACCTGCTGACTCATCTCCATAGGGCTTTCCCTACCATGCCATAGAAACCTCTTTACCCTGGAAACTCATTCCACCCCTGGACTATTTCTCACACTGGAAATACTCTCTGCCCCTGAAACTTCACCTTTTGGTGGACTGATTCCTCTCCATATCTTCAAATTGAGGAGAAGAACTTGGGCAAAATGCCTTCATGTCTCTCAAGATTACAATGCTGAATCATCTCCATTAGACTTTATCATGTCCCCTTGCATGGTAACTTCCTGCCACCCCCTCCTTTTCAACTCTCTGTTATGCATTGTCTCCTCTCATCAATGAAAGCCCCTTGAGGGCAGGGGCTGACTTTCTGTTTGTTTTTTTTTTTTTTTAATTTCCAGTGCTTGGTAAAGTGCCTGGCACATAGTAAGTGCTTAATAAATGCTTGTTAAATGATGGACTAATTTTAGTTCTCTTCATTCTTCACTTTAGTCATATATGACTGGCAGAATCTATTTCTGTTGTTCTTTGGAGAGGGGATGGGTTTTACCAGAATATCAGCAGTGGAGAGAGGTGCACCTAGGTGGCATAGTGGATAGAGTACAGGCCTAGAGCCAAGAAAACTCATCTTCTTGAGTTCAAATCTGGCCTCAGACATTTACTAGCTATGTGACCCTGGGCAAATTGTTGAACCCAATTTGCTTCAGGTTCTTCATCTGTAACATGAGCTGGAGAAGGAAATGGCAAACCACTCCAGTATCTTTGCCAAGAAAACCCCAAATTGGCTCATAAAGAGTCAGACATGATCGAAAAGACTGAACAACAACATCTAGAAGAGTTACTGCCAACAATGGTTAAATAGCAGGATTGTGGAAGGGGAAAGTTTCATTCTAAGGTTCCACAGAAGCCTCATCTCCCCTCAGGGTTAAGGATGAGAGTGATGGCACAGAAGGAAAGTTGCTAACATATTGACACTAAAGAAAGGCTCTTGTAATTTTTTTTTTAGTTCTACCCTTCTATTTTACAGGCAAAGAAAATGAGGCCCATAGGGAGAAATGTATTTGCCTGTGTTCACACAATTAGTAAGTGGTAGAACCCAGGTCTCCTGAGTTCCAATGCAGTGCTTGAATCTCCAAGGTCATATACTTTTTTGGGGGGGGTACTGCTTCTTTTTCTTTTGTTGTGCTCCTACAATTAATAGGCAAAGGAGAACAGCTATTCAAATGACTGACCTTTATTACTTCAGAACCTTCTTATTGAATAAATCCATCTTTTTCTCTTTCTGCCATGCTAGCTACTATAAAATCAAAATGTGCAACACACTTAAGAACTCAGAGAGAAATATCATTACTTTACATGATGATATAGCTTAGCACAGCTATGTAACATTTTAGTTCATTTCAACCTGTCATGTCCATGCTCTTCTTCACAATCAGCCTCTGGAGTGAGGGGAAAGAACAGGACACTGTCTACTGACTGAGATCAAGTAGAAAGAGGAAGGAAGCTGGGCAGAAAAGAAGACTTGGAAGATTCTGTGAGTGTATGTGTCAAGAACAAGGATAAAGGAGGAAGAGTACAGACAGAAAGAGAAATAGGCAGACAATATTAGAGCTAGACTTTAAAAATTATTTACTACCATTTCTTCATTTTACAGATGAAGAAAATGACTCCTGGAGCAACATGTCTGTTCTGTGGTCTTGAAGCTCTGTGGCTCATGCTGTGACATCAGGATCAGGATCAGGATCAGGTTCAGGATCAGGTTCAGGTTCAGGATCAGGTTCAGGTTCAGGTTCAGGTTCAGGTTCAGGTTCGGGTTCAGGTTCGGGTTCGGGTTCAGGTTCAGGTTCAGGTGCAGGCTCAAGATCAGCTTCATCATCGGACTTAGCCTTAGACTCCTCATCAATAACAGCCTTTGCAGGGTATTTGGATGCCAAGATCCTCTCCTTTTCAATGAGGAAATGGAGTTGCTTCTGTGTCAAAACCAACAGCGCCGTGTCCACAACAAATAGAATTCCAATCATCAATGGGAGTAGAAAATGCATATATCTTACAGGACCTACAGAAAATTTGAGAGAGGCAGACAAATGAAACAAGTCTCGTCTAAAAATTAAAATTTGAAAATGATCACTGAATGAGACTCAGAACTTTCTGTGGCTCACTTTTAGTTCTACATGGTCTTAAGATGAGTAGGAGGAATGAAGAGCAGGAGGGAGGCACTCATGATGGTTGGGAGGTAATACAGATTCCCTTCTCGTAAAGCTCCTCCTCTCCATAAACTAGCCACTTTTTAAACCAAAAATTGGGAGCTTGGGTCTGGCAATCAATCAATCAACAAAAAATTATTAAGACCTACTATATTCTAGGCACCATCCTAAGCCCTGGGAAGGAAAAGACTGAAGTGAATCAGCCTCTTCCTTTAAGGAGCTTACACTCTATCAGGAGAGTTGAGGTAGGAGATGATACTAACATCTAGGGAGACAAGAAAAAGCCCCATGCCAAAGATGAGACTCAGGTATAGTCTTGAATGAGACTAAGGATTCTAAGGGGCAGAGGAGTGCATTCAAGACATGAGAGAAAGCTAATACAAAGGCGTGAAGAGGAAGAGCAAAAAAAAAAACCAAATTGATTTGACTGAAGGAAGCAGGAAGCGGAGTAATGTAGGAAATGGGGTGGGGGTAAAGTAATAAATGGCATTAAATGTCAAACTAAGGAGTATATATTTGGTCCTAGAAATAATAGGGAGCCACCAGGGTTTATTGAGTAAATGGGTGAAATGCCCAGATTTGTGATTTAAGAAAATCACTCAGGAAGTCATGGTGGGTCGGGGTGGGGATAGATTGGATTACACAGAGATAAGGGAGTAAGTCCAATGAGAAGGTTAATAATGCAGTAATCTGGGTGAAAGTTATTGAGTACCTGAATTAGGGTGGGTTTGGGGAGAGAGGGGGATATGTGTAAGAGACCTTGTGGATAGAAATGATAAGATTTGGTAACAAACTAATTTGACAACCACACATTAAAGAAACAACGATATTCCCGGTTGCACATTTGGATGACTGGAAACATGGTGGTACCTTCAAAAGAAATATTGAAGTTGGATGAAGAGGATTGGGTTTGGAGGAACACTTGAGTTCCAATTTGGACATGTTGAATTTAAGATATCTGAGGAATATCTAGTTTGAAATCTCCAGTAGCCAGCTGGTAATCCCTAGATGGAGCTCAGTGTAGACAATAGGACTGAACATAATAATCTAGGGTTCATTTACATAGAAATGGCAATTAAATCCATGGAAGCTTATGAGATCATGAAATGAGAGAATGTAGAGTAAAAAGAGAAGGGGGCCCAGAGTCCACTAGATCATTGAAGTACAGCTAGGAGGCATGATGAATACATTGAAGTACATTTAGGAGGCATGATGTGGATACAATAATCCAGCAAAGGAGACTGAAAAGTGGCAGGAAGGGAAAAACGAGAGAATAATATCACAGTATTGAAGAGAGGAGAAAGTATTCAAGGGAAAAAGATGGCCAATAGAGTCAATTGATTTGCAAGGATCAAGAAGAATGATGACTAAGAAAAGATCATCAGATTTGACAATTAAGTGGCCATTAATAACTTTCAATAGAGTGTTTTCACTTGAGACAGTATTTGAAGCCAAATTGTGAGGGGCTGAGAAATAAGCGAAAGGAAAAGAAGTGGAGGTACCAAGTTTAGATGACTTTCTCATGAAGTTTAGCTGATAAGGGGAGAAAAAGTGCAGGAAAAAAAAATAACTACAGGGTATGGTCATATCTTGTAAAGGTTTTTAAGAATGGTTAAAACAGGTACATTTGTAGATATCAGGAAAGGAATTTATAAATAAGGAGAGACAAGTTTAGAGAGAAGCAACAGTAATGATAAGAGCTAACATTTGGATAGCAGTGCTTTGTATATCTCATTTTATCTTCAAATAGCCCCATGAGGAACTTTTCTTTAGTGTATTCATGGTTGAGAAAGAGAATAAGTGACTTGCCTGAGGTCACGCAGGTAGGAAATGTCTAAGACACGATCTGAACTCAAGCATTCCTGACTCCAAGTCCAACATTCTATCCACTGTGACACTTAGCGGCCTCAATTGTGGATGCAGTTTGTTGGGGAACATGGAAGGGAATAGGATTAGGGACAACTGTGGCAGTGTTGGCTTTTGAAAAGGGTAGAGCTACCTGATCATCAGAGACAGGGAGTAAAGGAGGAGAGGATAGTGGGGGAGAAGGTGAAGTCAATGGGGTCTGAGTTATGCAGTGAAGGGGAAGAGAGAGCTCACAATGAATGTGCCCTCTATTTTTTTCAGTAAAACACAAGTTCCTCATAAGAGGCTTGAGGATAGAAAAAAAAGTTTGGAATGTCCACTCAGGGCAGTAGTGAAGAGAATAAACCAGGGTTCAGCAAAAGGACCATTTTGATACAAAGGCCCAATAAAGATTAGATAACAAATTCGTAGGAGACCCAGTCAACTCAGTTGTGTGACTTGATCGAACTCTATCCAGCAACATGCTAAGTAAGGGAAGAGAAAGATGAAGTGAGTAACCTAGGGCTGATGTTTAACAAGGTGTGATTATCAATAGGAGTAGAAGCAAGGAATGGAGAATAAGTGATTGAGTAGTTAACTTAAGTAGTTAACTTAACTTGAGAGGGTAACTTGAGTCAAGATCCAGAAGGGAATAAAGTAAAGCCAGTGCAGGAATGGTGGCCTTGGAAAGAACTAATGGGTGTAACATCTGAAAGTTATGGTAAGGATGAAAATAATCTAAGTTCAGGAAGAGTAAATCATGAGGAAAGATGGACTAAGTGTTGGTTGTATTTTTATAGAGAAATTTCAGAGTTCTTGATCATAGAAGTGGAACTTGTATGGGTGATGGCAAGATCAAAGGTGTGACCATTCCTGATATGGACTAGACTGTAGTCTAGACCAACAAATCTAACAAACAATTCTAACAAATCTTTTTACTAAAGGGATTTGTTCTGTGAGGTTTGGATTCAGTCAAAGGGCTACACTTGAGGACCTAGCGGACCACATGCGGCCTCGAGGCCTCAGGTTCACCCCTGAACTAGAGGAATAGATCCTGAGAACTGAGTAGACAAAGGGGTATTTTTAAGTGACATTGAAACTACATATTCTTTTTTCTTGAAATTGTGACTGTCCCACATAATCTAGGCTATGTGGCTTCCAAACTGATTCACTACTAACCTAAAGGGTCTTTGCAGGTTAAGTTAGAAGTGAAATGTTTGTTTTCCTAGGACTCCAAGATCTAAAGAAGAAGTGGGCAGAGGAGATGGGATGGGACTGCTTAAAATAAGGGGCAGAACAAGCCATTTAAAGTTAATTAGCTATTAATTGGCCTATTGGTGAAATAATCAACAAATAACTCAGTCAAATATTTACTAGGTCCATGCTATTTTAAAATAGGAAGGATGGCATAGGTGACCATTAAGTTAGTTTCTAGCTCTAACATTATATATGTTAGATTTTATGTACAAGGCACTAGTCTCAATAAATCTTGAATTTGGTGTGGATAACGTCCACAAAACAGATCAGAATAATGCTCAAAATGTTAGGTAGATTTTCTAGGGGCTCCTTTAGCTTCCTCAGAAAATGCAACAAGGGTAAATTTCCCCATAGATCATGGAATTAACATAGATTGCCTTCTGGGAGAGGCCTGTTCTACTTCCTTTTTACCCTCTGTCTCCACTGACATTCTACTCTTGCCACCCAAATAGTGACTTCGAATGTCAATTCAGATCTTTACTCCCAGAAGTTTGAGATACCCTTCTGAATCCTAGAGTCCTTTATTAGCTATTTTTCTGGATCCTGATGATAAGGAGTTCCTTACTTTGATCCTTACCTTTTTCAGCTTTGAAATCAAGATAGAGACTCTCTGAAGTGTAGGGTATCCTCCATAGGATGCCAGTGCAGTGGTAGAAACCTTTGTTGTTGCTTGTGACAAAAGGAATGGAGAAGTTGTAGTTCTCATACCAGTATTTGAGGGCTTTATTATTATGGTAGAAAGTCACCTTATAGACATTTCGGTTCTTCCAACCATGGCAACTCAGAAGTAGGGATTCTCCCTCTTCTATGATTGTAAGTGAAGCTTGGAGGAGCAGCCAGTCTGAAAGCAACATTGGAAAAAATCTCAGGGGCTTTTCTGTGGTTTTGACATCCCCTCCCAGTCCCTGCAGTATAGGAAGAATGGAGAGGTTGGGGGAGATGGGGACAGAGTAGAATCTTTGATTTTTCTTTCAGAGATTCAACTAAACCAGTCTTTTTAAACTTCTTTAGTATCATGAATCTTTTTGGCAGTGTGATGAATCCTAGGGAACCGTCCTATCAACCTTTCTTTAGAATTAAAAAAAAACATTACTATTAAAAAACTTTGATCTATGGATTCTTTAGTCTGGGTCAGGACCTATATCTTGAGCCTATTTTAACTGTTTCTTCCCCAAGCTAAGCTACAGATTATTCAGGCACAACAAGCCCTCACTGGGAGTCTTAACTTGTGAGAAAGTCTATTTTATCCTCTTCTATTCATCCATGAGTATTTCATAGTTCCTTCTTTCATTCTTTCTATGATCTATTCAAAGCATGGGGTCATGATTAGACAACTATCCACACTGGGACCTACTTTCCTGGTCACCACCAACACATGTTCTACTTCCAGCCCAAATCTCACAGCTATCATCATGGGAAGTAATCCCTGTGGAGATGTGACCTGGCATTTGCTCTCAGGATGCTGAAATTCCTGCTTCTTTAGCAACCACACTTACCAAAGACCCAGAAAATAAAGTTCAGTTCTTGGCATTGTCAAATGGTTCAATATCAGAAATGGATATAATTTTCAGTAGAAATGACATTAGAGAATATGCATTACCATCTGTTTTGTCATTGCATCATCTGTATCATGGGACCTTTCCATATGATTTGCTGCTGAAACCTTCTGTTTGTTATCATTCCCATTAGAATGTGAGTTCCTTTCACTACTTGACAAAAACTTCTGGGAAAACTAGAAAACATTATGGCAGAAACTAGCTATAAACCTATAGTATCTTATACCATATAACAAGAGAAAGTCAAAATGGGTACCTGATTTAGACATAAAGGTTGGTACCATAAGCAAATTAGGAGAACAAGGAATAGTTTACCTGTCAGATCTACAGATTAGGGAAGAATATGTGACCAATCAAGAAATAGCATTATGAAATGTAAAATGGATTATTTTGATTATATTAAATTAAAAAGGTTTTGCACAAGCAAAACCAATGCAACTAATATTAGAAGGAAAGTAGAAAACGGAGAGACAATCTTTATAGCAAACATTTCTGATAAAGACCTTATTTCTCAAATATATATATAACTGAGTCAAATTTATAAGAATACAAGCCTTTCCCCAATTGATAAATGGTCAAAGGATATAAGCAGACAGTTTTCAGATGAAGAAATCAAAGTTAACTATAGTCATATGAAGAAATGCTCTAAATTGCTACTGATTAGAGAAATTCAAATTAAAACAACTCTGAGGTACCACCTCACATCTATCAGGTTGGATAATATGACAGAAAAGTAAAATTATGAATTTTGGAGAGGATGTGGGAAAAAGTGGTACACTAATACACTATTGGTGGAGTTGTGAACTGATCCATTGATTCTGGAGAGCAATTTGGAACTATGTCCAAAAGATAATCAAACTATGCATACACTTTGATCCAGCAATACCACAACTAAGTCTGTATCCCAAAGAGATCACAAAAAGTAGAAAACAACCTACATGGACAAAACTATGTATAGCAACTCTTTTTGTGGTGACAAAGAATTGGAAATTGAGGGAAATCTATCAGTTGGGGGATGGCTGAACAAGTTGTGGTATATGAATGTAATGGAATACTATTGTGCTATAAGAAATGATGAGTAGGGGTGCGGAGCCAAGATGGTGGAGTGAAAGCAGAGACTTGCTTCAGCTCTCCCCCAAACCCTTCCAAATACCTATAAAAATGGCTCTAAAGAAATTCTAAAGCAGCAGAACCCACAAAATGACAGAGTGATACAAATTTCCAGCCCAAGATAACCTGAATGGTTGATCAAAAAGGCATATCGCACCAGGAGGGGAGAGGAGCACAGGTTGGCATCGGCATGCCAGCCACAGAGAACCTGGAGCAGGCCTCAGAGGACTGAATCATGGGCAGCTGTGGCAGTTTCTAGACTTCCCAACCCATGAATGCCAAAGACAACTTAGAAGGTCAGTGGGAAAAGTCTGTGACTGTGGTGCTGAAAGAGAAGCACAGTGGGGTTCCAGCCCCATTCCCAGGGGCAGTGGCTGTTTCCTGATCTTCTGGCCCACAGACTGAGGGGGAATCAAGTGGCTGATCAGAGGGGATTGCAGGGACCTCTCTGCTGGTGCAGGATTCTCTTACTTTGCCTGTGCTTAGATCTGGGTCACAGTTCTGGGTGGCGGTCCTGGGAAGAGGAGGAGTGTTGGTGTGGTAGAGCTTGTAGTGGCTGTGGAAAGGAAACCCTCCTCATAGTTCCAAGACAGAAAAGAGTGCTTGTGGTCACTCACAGACCAGAGCACAGGCCAGCAAAGGAGTAAACACCTTGCCCTTGATCATAGCACCTTGGAAGAACTGAAAATTTACGAGTCCCTAGAAGTATATCTGAAAACAGCTGCACAAAACCCCTGAAGCTTGGGACAGTACATTCTCCACACTAGAAACAGACTCCTACCTTAACAAAGAGTCTATAACTCAAGTAATTGGCCAGGATCATGAGCAAACAGCACAAAAAAAGTCAGATTACATTATCTTACTTTGGTGACAAAGAAGATCAAAACATACAACCAGAAGAAGACAATGAAGCCAAAGCTCCTACATCCAAAGTCTCCAAGAGAAATATAAATTGGTCCCAGGCCATTGAAGAACTCAAAAAGGATTGTGAGAAGCAAGTAAGAGAAATAGAGGAAAAAACAGAGTGATGCTAAAGGAGACTCAAAAAAATACTGAAGAAAATAACACCTTAAAAAATAGCCTAACCCAAATGGCAAAAGAGGTCCAAAAAGCCAATGAGGAGAAGAATGCCCTTAAAAGCAAAAGTAGAATGGGGTAAAATATCTCACATGAAACAGACAAGAAAAGTCTTTTACAGTGGAGGGGAAATGGGGGAAGGTGAAAGGGAATGAGGGAATCTTATGCTCATAGGATTTGACTTAAGGAGGGAATAACATACACCATGGGGTATGGAACTCTATCTTACTCTACAGGAAAATAAGGGGGAAAGGGGACAAGAGAGCAGGGGGTTGATAGAGGGGAGGGCAGATTGAGGGAGGGGATAATCAAAAGCAAACACTTCTGAGGAGGGACAGGGTCAAAAGAGAGAATAGAATAAATGGAGGGGGTAGGATAGGATGAAGGAAAATATACTTAGTTTTTCACAACATGACTACTATGGAAGGGTTTTTCATGAGTATACATCTATAACCTATATTGAGATGCTTGCCTTATCAATGAGGGTGGGTGGGGAGGGAGGAAGGGAGAAAATTTGTAACCCAAAGTTTTAAAAACATATGTTAAAAATAAAAAAAAAATTTAAAAAAATGGTGAGTAGGCAGATTTCAGAAAAACCTGGAAAGGCTTACATTAACTGATGCAGAGTGAAGTGAGCAGAGCCATAGGAACATTATATACAGTATTAGCAACATTGTGTGATGATCAACTATGAACAACTTAGCTCTTCTCAGCAATACAACCATCCAAGACGGTTCCAAAAGACTCATGATGGAAAATGTTACCCACATCCAGAGAAAGAACTGATGGAGTCTGAATTCAGATCAAAACATACTGTTTTCACTTTTTTTTTTAATGGTTCTCTTCTTTTGACTGATTTCTTCTTTTACAACATGACTGATACAGAATTATGTTTCACATGATTGCATATACATAGCCTATTTAAATTACTAACCATCTTAGGGAGAGAGGGAAATAATTTGGAACTCAAAATTTAAAAAAAGTTAAAATTGTCTTTACATGTAATTGGAAAAAAGATACTATTAAAAAAGAATATTGAATTCCTTGAGAACAAGATTGTCTCACTTATCTATTTGTATTCTTGATGCTTGTAACCATACTTTGCTTATAGTAATTAATTAATGCATTTCCATTCATTCATTCATTTATTCAATCATTCATCCACTCATTCTTTCATTGCTATGACAAGGGGTGGGAATACAAGAATGAGTCTTACTATATAAGCTTCTTAAGATCAGGGCCTGTTTTTACCTTTCTTTATTTACCCAAATTTTAAAACTTTTTATGTTCCTGGCACATAGTAAATCCTTAACAAATGCTTATTGGTTGAAACTTCTAGAGACTAGTGACATCCTATATAATGACAGAACTGCATCGTGTTGAAGTTGGAAGAGACTTCATAGTTGAAACTGTATTGGAACAAAAACTTCCCCCATGATATACCCAACCAGTTGTCATCTTGTCTTTGACTAAAGACTTCTAGGTGCCTCCTGAGATAACTTTGGGATACCTCAAATTATTAAGAAACTTTTTTATATCAAGTTGAAATACTCCTCTTTCACCTTTATTTCTAAACTCTCACCTCTGGAACTAAGCACATACATCTAACTCCTCTTCTACCTGAAAGCCTTTTGTTGTTGTTGTTGTTTATCCTTCCTTCTCAAAGAGAACCATGATATCAGGGAGGTGATGCCATGACATGTGAGTGAATTGGATTTAAGTGATGGAGGGCAGTGCAAAGTCACCAGCCTCACTTTCTCCTCCAGAGCCATCTGGATCCACCGGCAAGACAAAAATCAGGATGACTGGAGATGGCCCTGGATGCAGTGGCCTTTTTACGCTGAGGTCTTTAACAGGTCTCAGTTTGACTGAGCAATGCCCATTTAGTGATTAGGACTAGGTAAGAAATGAAGGAGAGAATGGCTTCTTCCGCCTAGTTAAAAAAATCATTCTGGGAGTGGTTTCTGGCCAAAACAGAAACAATTGCTATTTACATTCACTCTGAGCCAATCATCATCCAAGTAATGACCAAGTGGGGCTTGACCTGGGACCTATTGTTGGCCAATCAATGAGAGCAAGAACAGTTTGAGTTTAAGGCATGGTCCTAAAGAAGAAAAAAAAAGTCTAAAACCCAAAGACTCCAACTTCTGGGATAAGAACTCACTATTTAACAAAAATGGCTGGGAAAACTGGAAAATAGTATGGCAAAAACTATGGGTAGACCAACATGTTCACCGTATACTGAGATAAAGTCAAAATGGGTATACAATTTAGATATAAAGGCTGATACTATAAGCAAACTAGGAGAGCAAGGAATAATATACCTGTCAGATTTATGAATGGAAGAATTTATGACCAAATAAGAGATAGAGAACATTATGAAATAAAAAATGGATAATTTTCATTACATTAAATTGAAAAGTTTTTGCACAAACAAAGCCAATGAAACCAAGAAACAGAAAGCTGGGAAACAAGTTTTACAACCAGCATCTCTGGCAAAGGCCTCATTTCTCAAATATAAAAAGAACAGAGTCAAAATTATAAGAATACACATCATTCTCTAATTGATAAATGGTCAAAGGATATGAACAGGCAGTTTTCAGATGAAGAAATTAAAGTTATCTATAGTCATGAAAAAATGCTCTAAATAATTATTGATTAGATAAATGCAAATAAAAACAACTCTGAGGTACCACATCACACCTATCAGATTGGCTAACATGACAAAACAGGAAAATGATAAATGTTGGAGAAGATGTGGGATAATTGGAACACTAATGCACTGTTGGTGGAGTTGTGAACTGATCCAGCGATTCCGGAGAGCAATTTGGAACTATGCCCAAAGGACTATAAAGTGTATGTACCTTTTGACCCTACAATACCACTTCTAGGTCTGTATCCCAAAGAGATTATTCAAATGGGAAAAGGGCCCACATGTACAAAAATATTATAGCAGCTCTTTTTGTGGTGGCCAAGAATTGGAAATTGAGAGTATGTCCATCAACTGGTGAATGACTGAACAAGTTGTGGTATATGAATATAATAGAATACTATTGTTCCATAAGAGATGATGAGCAAATAGACTTCAGAAAAACCTGGAAAGACTTACATGAACTGATGCAAAGTGAAGTGAGCAGAACCAGGAGAACATTGTATATAGTAACAGCAACATTGTGTGATGACTAGCTTTGATAGACTTAGCTCTTCTCAGCAAGGCAAGGATCTAAGACAACTCCAAAAGACTCATCATGGAAAATGCTATCCACATCCAGAATAAGAACTATGAAGTCTGAATGCATATTGAAGCATACTATTTTCTCTCTCTCTCTTTTTTGTTTCTTCTTTCTTGTGGTTCCTCCCATTGGTCCTAATCCTTCTTTACAACGTGAGTAATGTGAACATATGTTTAATAATAATGTATACGTAGAGCCTGTATTAGATTGCATGCTGTTTTGGGGGGGGGTGAGAAGGAGAGAAAATTTAAAACTCAATATCTTATGGAAGTGAATGTTGAAAATTAAAACTAAATTAATTATTAAAAATAGTAAAAGAAAAAAAAGAAGAAAAAAATTTAGTCCATAAAGCCCAAGATATCTTGTAAGGTTTCAGCGATCAAAATTTACATTCCTTTGTGCAGAACACCTGCAGGTAAAGGTATGATTCCCTATGTGGACAGAGGGAAGGGAAGGGAAGGGAAGGGGAAGGAAGAAAGGAAGGAAGGAAGGAAGGAAGGAAGGAAGGAAGGAAGGAAGGAAGGAAGGAAGAGAGAAGGAGAAATAGAAAGGAGCTGTGTTGCCCAATTGACCAGTTCCAGTTCAGTCCCCAGTGGGCCAACTCCTACTACCACTCACAAAGATTGTTGCTTATCCATTGTTCTGAAAGAGGACAATGACAAAGCCATGACATGCAAGTGAATCAGATTTAAGTGAGGGGGGGCTGTGCAAAGTGACCAGCCTTACTTTCTCCTCTGAAAGCCTATCAAATATTTGAATATAACTATCATGTCTCCCTTAATTCTTCCCTTTTCCTTGCTAAATATCCCCAGTTCCTTCAACTGATCTTCACAGAGCATGGTCTCAAGATCCTTCACTGTTCTGGTTGCTATCTTCTGGCCAATCATCAGTTTATCCAGTTACTTCCCAAAGTAGAGAGAGAGCTCAGAACCAACCAGATGTGGTCTGACCAGAGCAGATTCCAATGGGGTTATCACTTATCTAAGGCTGGAAACTATGTCTTCTTTAATACAGCCTATTTTAGTTGTCATACTGAGATTATTGAAATTGTTTTATTGACTGAAATTGAAACTGCAGTCTCCACTCCAAATCCTAGGATCCTTTCTAAACACACACACACACACACACACACACACACACACACAGAGTAGTCATGTCTTTTGAATCCTGTAGAGTTGAGTTTTTAATTCAACTCTGAGGGTTTATATTTATCCCTATTGAATTTGATCATAATACAGCAGAGGATAATAGATTTAGAACTGGAAGGCACATCTGAGGCCCTCTAGGCCAATGCCCTCATATTCCAGATGAGGACACACAAGAATGGAGAGGCTATCACTTGACTAAGAGCATGCAGGTAATAAGCATCAAGGCAAGATTTGAAATGAGGTGTTCTAACTCCAACCAGAGAACTTTCCTTTACACCATCTTGATTGTCCAAAACTTAATTCTGTCAAGATTTTTTTTGGATCTTAACTCTATTTAACTATCTTTCCAGCTTGGTGCCATCTGCAAATCTGGTAAGCTTTCCATCTGAACATTTAACAAAGTCTATGATAAATGCTAACCTCAGTTTCCTCATCTGAAATATGGGGATAATAATAGCATTTACTTCACAGAGTAATTGTTAAGGATCAAATGAGATAATATGTATAAAGCACTTTGTAAATCCTAAAGCATTGTATAAATGATAATACTCCTCCTCCCACTCCTATTCTTACTGTTATTACATGGAGGCAGTCTTTTCAAGTGAGTGATTACAATGTGCCAGGCACTGTTGCAATCAATTGGCCATTCAACCAGTTCCTAATCTACCTAATAGTATTATTATAACTCATATTTCTTTGCTTTATCCACAAAAATAGTATGAGATGGGTTGTCACATGCATTATTAAAATCTTGATGAACTCTATAGGAAGCATTTGATTGTTCAACCAGTCTTTTAACTCTGTCAAAAAAAAATAATGAGGTTAGTTGAGCATGAGCTATTCTAGATAAAGATACACTGACAACATGACTCTAGGTGCTCCTACCCCAAGCTCCCTCCTAATACAGTTAAGAGGTCCTAGATCAGCCCTGCAACCTATCTATGACTGAGGCAATTTGAGACACATGACTTTGAGTTAACCCCTTTCCTAGCTCCCCAATATGAACCCTACTATCAAGGAAAGCTGGGGCCCTGGAATCAAACCAGTCCTAAGTCTTGCACAGAAGTAAAAGGGGTGGTAGTGGAAAACTAACCAGTATGGAGAACCAAAAAGACCTCATCCAGGCAGTCAGGCAGGAAGAACCACTGAAAGGTACTCCTCTCTTTCCTTAGCTTCTCTACCAATTTTCTGGATGCCATGGTGGAGGGGTGGTCAGGTGGAAAAAAAATAACATGGACGTTCATTCCATTTGGATTAGCTGCAAGTCAACAGCTATAAGATTTCTGGTGATTTCAGAATCACCAGGCATTGTCATCTATCCTTCCATAATGCCCTACAGATCCCTGGGCATTGTACTATCTGATTTGTGGATGCACTCTAAGGAACCTGAACCTTGGCATTCACACTAATACTGAATATTTAGAATGTTCAGGCCTACTCAACTTTCCTGTAAATCTGTTGCTTTATACATCTTGTCTTTACTGATTAGAATGTGAACCCCTTGATAGCAGAAGCCATCATGTTTGTTTCTTTGTTTTTTATTCATATATCCAACACTTAGCCCAGTGCTTAACACATATTAGTCACTTGAAAAATGCTTTTTCATATAACCTTTGCCCCATATCTCCCTAGGTCCAATACTTACCACTGTAGACTCCTATATATGTAGGGTCACTGAGGGTAGAATCACTTGTCTTGCACCTATAGTATCCACTGTTATTGAGGTTGGCAAAAATGATGCTATAGCTGGGAGTTTGAATTGAGGTGCTGGAACCATTGTGGAACCACTGGGTCTGGTTGCTATGTGAAGTGCCTGATCCCTTACAGTGAAGGGTCACATTCTCTCCCCTGTAAATTCTGTTCCATGGAGGATTCAAGGACAGTAAAGCCTTCGAAGTATACTCTGTAGGTCAGAGAGTAGAAAGAGAGGCAAAGAAAATGATACTTGAAAAGATGTCCAATCTCAGAAATTCAGACATTCAAAAATCCATTTAAAGTTAATCAGTTGTCTCGACTTGCTCTGAGGCCCTGATATTCTGGGCACTGAAGGGAGACCCAGAGGGAGATGAGTCCCTGCCTTCCTAACATTCCTACCAAATATAGTAACCTGTTCTCTATTGTCATCCTTCTTGGACTCTCTGCAGCCTCTAGTGCTGTTGATCACCCATTTCTCTTGATGTTCTTTTTGTGTGTGTGTGTGTGTGTGTGTGTGTGAGACAATGCTTTCTCTTGGTTCTCTTCTACCTTGTCTGACTACTTCTCAGTCTCTTTTGCTGGATTTCATCCATACCATTTCCCATAACTGTGGATATCCTCCATGAGCCCTTTTCTCTACTCCCTCTCTACTGTCTCGCTTGGTGATCTCATTAGCTCCCATAGATTCAATTATCATCTACATGCAGATAATTCTCAGGTCTATTTGACCAGCCCTAACCTCTCTCTGGATGCATTGGATGACAGAGCCAAGATCCAAAAAAGTCTTGACAGACTTAAGTTTTGGACAATCAGCATAGTATAAGGGAAAATTCTCTGGCTTAAAAGTTAAAGAACCTTGGTTCAAATCCTGCCTCTGATGCTTATTACCAGTGTGATCTTAGTCAGGTCACAGCATCCCATACTTTAGTTTCCTCATATGTAAGAATGTAAGATCATTTCCAGCTCTAGGTCTATGATCTTCTTCTCTAATACCATCAAATTCAGTGGGGATACATGTAAACTCTTACAGTTGGGCCAGTCAGCCAATAAATATTTATTAAGTGCCTACTATGTGCTAGGCACTGTGCTCAACATTGAAGATACAAAAAAGGGCAAAAGACAGTCCCTGACTGCAAGGAACTCCCTAATCTAATAGGAGAAACAATAAGCAAATAAATATGCACCAACAAGCTATATATAGGAGATTATTAAGAGGGATTTAAAAACTCAACTTCACAAGGATAAGATGGAAACATATACAACTGGGAAATAAGATATACAGGCAAAGGAGTATAGAAATCTATCCTGCCCTACAGGAAAATAGAAGGGGAAAGGAATAAGAGAAGGGGGGAAGTGATAGAAGGGAGGGCAGATTGGGGGAAGGTACATTCTAAATATATGCCGTCTTGGAGTTGGTGGAGGGGAGAGATAGGGAGAAAATTTGAAACTCAAAATCTTATGGAAGTGAATGTTGAAAACTAAAAATAAATTAATTAATTAATAATAAAAAATTTTAAAAAATAAATAAGGACAAGCTTACTCTTGCAAATATCACCTCTTTATATTCAGCAACCATCCCTTTCACAATGCACTCCTGATTTTTTTTTTTTTTTCAGGAACTGAAGTCAAGTCATTGTTGGCAGAGTCTATCCTCTTTCCTTTTTAGGAGTTCAGGGCAATATTTGCCTTTCTTCAATATGTGACACCTCTTCTGTTCTCCACATTCTCTCAGGTAGCTCTTACAGAATCATAATTCAGCTAGGCCTAGTGATGCAAACTCATCAAAGGCATCTAGGTGCTTTCTTAATATTGCTCTACCTGTCTTAGGCTTCATTTTTTTTAATCACTTATTTGTTCTGTCCTTTCCAATCCAAAGATTATTCTTCTTGGAAGAGAATAGAGAGGTAAAAATAAGAGTGACAATTCTGTAATTTCTCCATTGCCAGTAATCATTATATTTTGCACTCCTACCCTCTGCAAAGCTCCTAATCCTTTTTTGATTGTTCTTTTAAAAAAAACTTCTCTCCCCCCAAACAAACAAAATTTTTTTTCAGTTGTCCCTATTTCCTGTTAGCCACAGTCCATAGTAAATATAAAGGGTAGTATGGGGGAGTGGGGAGGGGAGATTGACCTATAGGAATCTCATCCTTCAAATATGGGCAGCAGTGTTTTGCTTGCTACATATCCACGTGCAGACTTGCCAAGATTTCCTCTGGGCATGAGTAATAGAAAGACCATTACTCTACTTTAGAGCACGCATGGATATCCTATGATTATTTCTTATCCACTATCCGTGTTGTGAAGAAACAAGAGGTTTGACTGGCACATATACTTTAGGAGTCCTGGCTGCATTCTTACAGGAGTGATCTGCACTTGCTCTTTGTGCATGTCTTCTCTTTATTGTTGTTGTTGTTGTTTTTTTTGTTTTTTTTTTTTTTTGCTTTTTGGTGAGGCAACCGGGGTTAAGTGACTTGCCCAGAGTCACACAGTTAGTGAGTGTTGTGTGTCTGAGGCCAGATTTGAACTCAGGTTCTCCTGACTCCAGGGCTGGTGCTCTATCTACTGGCACCTAGCTGCCCATGTATGTCTTTTTTAAAAACTCTAAATTGGTCTCTTGGTACCTAGTGCAACCATGCAGATCTCTTTAGAGGTTGTCTGTTGCTTTAGAGGAGTCCACTGACTCTTGTGTTCTGTCTTTTGTGAACATCTAGTTATCCAGACTGCTATTCATTGCAGCTACTCTCTGTCCTGGCATCTGGCCTGGTGGATTTACACAGTCATCAGCTCTTTCATCCTTTAATTTAAAAAGCTTTTTGATTATATTTGCATAGCTTCAGGCAAAAATATTTTTTTTCAACCTTTCTTGGATGTACTTTGGAGTCTGTGATTTTTATGTTTAAAGATATGCTATGGACTCCAACACCTGAGTAGAAGTTTCAGTGGAATCAACATGTAGCATTCATGGTGCAATATATGCATACAATGCTAACAAATCAAAGTTTCTGACTTAAACCCGAAGGATCTTGTTAGCTGGAGCTGTTTTATGTCTGGAAGAGATGTTGAGTGGGGTGAAGAATAGCCTTGTGGAGGGGAAAATTCCCATTCCAGCCAAGGTTCAGAGAGAGATATAGACCAGAGGTGAAGAACCTGTGGCCTCCAGGTCACATGTGGCCCTCTAGGTCCTCACTTTGAATCCTTATTTGAATCCAATTGGATTTCATCAGAGGGCTGCACTTGAGGACCTAGAAGGCCATATGTGGCTTCAAGGCCACAGGTTCCCCAATCCTGAGATAGACTCTTCCTTCCCCCTCCTACTCCATGGAAGAAATAGCTGCAAAGTGGCCTCGCCCATCTTGGTTCAATTGCTGGATGTATGAGGTCTCTGACTATGCAAAAAAATTACTGGGGCTTTAAGCTGTAAGAGTAATCACAGAGCCTATTCTTCCTCTAATATCAAAGAGACAGCACCTCAGATGATGACCCCAGCGAAAGCCAGCAACTGGAAGTGGGGAAAAACTTCACAACTTCATGGCAATCTGTAGTGTCACATGTGGAGAGAGGAACACTGACCAAGTGTTGACCATTCAGGACCAGCAGAGGGCCACACCAGGCAAAGCTATATACCACACCCGCAGGAATGACAGAGACTAGACATTTAACAAAGACTATGCAATGAACGACCAGTGGAAAACAGGGTTAATAGGAATAGCACAAAGACATCATTAAGGTGATCCTGTGGAGTCAGGACCTTAGTTTCCCTTCCATGAGTGAGACTTGACTACACGTGCTCTCTACATATGAGCTTCTCCTCTTGATCATTATGTTTGCTTACTTGTCCTATTGATGTCTGTGTGTGTGTGTGTGTGTATGTGTGTGTGTGCATGTTGAAAAGTTTACCTGGGTTTCTGGGGAAAAGATTTATTGCTATTTTCTGACTTTGCAGTTTCATCAAGTGCCTTTGCTTCAAAACAAATGTATATTGTGGTGACTAGAAAACTAATCATGCTGGTGGGGCCTCATAAACTCTATTTTGGATTGGACCTACAAAGTACCTTGAATCTGGGGTAGCCTTTTAGGGGGGACCCACTGTGAGAGGTGAGTTTTACCTTCAAGGTTTTATATCTATTTTTGAGCAGGCGGAATACAGCGGAATGGAATAAAAATCTTAGAGTGGAAATACAGAGAGGGAAATCTTGGGAGGAAGGCAGAGTGAGAGAGAGCTATCCTGAGGGTGGCTCTACCCTCATTACACCAAATAAAATATGTTAAGAGCCTTCAAATGCAGAAAGTAAAAATATAATAGGAAAAGAAAAAGCAAGAGAATCCATTCTAGAGTTGTTATAGGAAAAAAACCCTGAAGATCAACTTGCCAGCCTATAACTCTGGGCATACCTGAGGAACTTATCCCTTCTTCTTTACCTTTTCCCAACCCTCTTGTGGACCTAAGGTGACTCTGTGACATCCAAGGCTGTGGCAATTTTAGGCAATAACTTTTAGAGTTAACTCCCTGATTGTGTGTGTGTGTGTGTGTGTGTGTGTGTGTGTGTATCAAAGTTCATGCTACTAGGACAGACGAAAGTCTTATCGCTGTAGATGCTTTCACCCTCAACACCCTTCCTCACACACATTTGGAACTGTCCCACAGCATCCCTGCAACCTATCCATGACTGAGGCAAATTGAAACACTTGACCTTCAGAGTGAACCTCTTGCCAATGTCTCAGTGAAAATCCCACTACCATGGCAGTTGAGGTCCAGGAATCAAATCAGTCCTAAGCTTTGCAAAATAGGAAAGGGGGTGGGTGTGGAGAACTGTCTGGTAAGGAGAATAGGAAAATGAGGAAAGGAGGAGACCAGAAATGCACCCCTGATTAGAACTATTTTAACATAGCATAGGAAGAAATAGGCAGAATATAGGAGTGAGAGAAAGGACAAAAATGATACATATGATATATGTAAATATATTCATTTATATGAAATACCAATATTCACAAGAGATATTTGGCATATGCATATATATATATATGCATAAATGTATGCATTCTTTTTTTTCTTAACTCTGTTGCTATCACCTGGCAGGTGGGGAAGGGTGTCCTTCCCCCTTATCTTAGCCCTCCCCCAACTTCTCATGCCCCATGAAAGATAACCAGGTAAGAAGAATGATATGGATCTTCTTCTCACTTGAATGAATCAAGAGTCAACCATTATAAACTTTCTGGGGCTATCAGGACCAGCAGTTATTACTATCTGCTCTGCCAAGCGCTCTAGACCGTTGGACACATTTGACTTGCTGACTTATTGTAAAGGCCCTTGTACCTTGCCATCCATACCAATGCTGCATTCTTAAAACTTTTAGGCCTATTATCTACTTTGTAACTCTTCTCTCTCCTAATAGGAACATGAGTTCCTGGAGAGCAGAGACTTGTCTTGTTTGTTTGTTTGTTTGTTTTAGCTTGTATACTCACAATGTAGTATGCATTAAGCACTTAAAATACTTTTTCACTCATTCTCACCTTCCTGGACCCTTGCCCCACATCTCCCTACTTCAACACTTGCCAATGTAGACTCCTAGATATATAGAGTCACTCAAGGCAGAACCACCAGGCTGGCATCAATATTCTCCACTCTCTCTGATGGTAGCAGAAATGATACTGTAACTGGGAGTTTGGAATGGGATGCTGGAGCCACTGTGGAGCCACTGGGTCTGATTGCTACCTGAGATATTGTATCCCTTACAGCAAAGGGTCACATTCTCTCTCCTGGAAACTCTCCATGAGGGATTCAGGAAGACTACAGGCCTTGAAACCTTCTCTTCTTGCTTCTTCTTGTCATGACCTCTCTCATAACCCTGACTCTTCATACTAATTTATACTTGTTCATAGCTCTCTGCTTTAAACTCTTTCCTGGATATGAATCTTGCCTTCCTCTATCAGAGTAGGAGTCCTAGGAAGGCAAAGGTTTTCCTACACCTTCTGGGTTTCCCTTCAGTGCCCAGGATATCAGAGCCTCAAAGCAAGGCAGGACTGATTGGCTATCATGTGGACTTTTGAATTGTCTGAATTTCTGAGTTTTGACAACTTTATAAATATCCTTCCCTTTGCTTCCCTTTCTACTCTTTGACCCATAGATGCTATTTCAAGGGTTGTAGTCTCCCTGAATCCCTCACAGAGAGAGACAAGGTATAACAAGGAGTGGGAAGCAGGTGGATCAGCATATTTCTGAGAGCAGAAGTCACAAAAAAAAGCAGAGATAGTGAGATTCTGACATTTACTGTGTGACTGCAATTAAATCATTTAACCTCTCTGAATCTCAGTTTTCTAGTCTAAAGATGGTTATAATAATATATGCTCCACCCACCTTGTAGGGTTGTTGTGAGGAAAGTATTTTGTAAGCCTTAAAGGGTTATAGAAATAGGAGCTATTGTTATCATTATAAAATAAGAGGCAACAGGTAGAGGAGACAAAGAAGTACTTACCTGTGGACCTTCCACTTAAAGCTGTAAAAGAACAGAGAGTAATGATCAGCTCCAAGGGAGAAGGGAGTTCCCAGAGGTCCTGCCATTGTCAGAGTAGGAACTGGAATATGTGGGGAAGGTGGCCAGAATTTGAGAGGACAAGAGTTCCAGCGTGCCCTTTTATCTCTGCCCTATGCTGTTGGAAGTACAGGGTTATCTTCAGAACTAGTGTGTACCTACATAACTCTGGCCAGGAGTTGAAAAATATTCTGGGTGCTGAGGCTCCCATATCCTCCTCCTTCCTCTAGTCATACTTAATCAGAGCTGAAATCCCAGTCCAAGTCAGACCTCTGATCTTTCATTGAAGACTTTGGTCAAGGAAAGTATTGAGTGCCTCCATCCAAAAGCAAACCAAAGCCTTCTTTCAATCTACTGACATTGGAGCATTTCTTTGCAAGTCCTTGACTCTAGGGATTCCACACAAATGTGGCCAAAGCCTGAGATTTCTAAGAAGTCAGAGTTGGGGGAATTTCTCACCTGGATTCCTTCAGTCCCTAAAAGGGTCAATGTTCTCCAGGGATTTACACTAAAAGATGCCATCTCTTTATGGGGATTTCTTTCCTCCCTCATCCTCCCTCTGCCTTGGCAGAGGTATATTAAATCAATAAGGAATTAGGGTTGTCAGATTTTTTAAGTCTAGACCTTCATTAAGCTCAGTTCAGTCTTGTTTCTTCTGCCTTCTAGTCAGTCCCCAAATCAGAATCCACAGGCTTAGAGAGAGATCAGAGCTCCCTAGGAAAGATTCCTAACATCCTATCTCTACTTGGGTATCCGTATTAGTAAAAGATCCATCTCTGCATTTTCATCCTTCGATCCCACCATTTTTCAGGCCCCTCTACTTACCACATAGTAGTAGAGTTACCCAAAGCAATTTGGGATTGGATGCAAAACCTTCCATAGGAACATGAGCTACCTCAGCAACCAGCAGGGACTGAAAAGGGAGGAGGGAACTGTAACTGTAACCAATACATGAAAAAAGAGGAAGTATGGTGTTTTTGGTATCGGATCTCATTAGAAACCTGTAGCCTCTTAACTTCCTTCCTTTTCCAGAGATGATTTTCAGTAAGATTATGTGGTTTCACATATTCACATCAACAAATTCACCTTCTCCTCACTTTGCCCACTCCCACAAACCCATGCACTTAACAAAAGTTTGATGGAAGGGAGTAGCCAGAGCAGATTGGTGATTGGGAGAGGAGAGCCATGGGTGTATGAGGATAAATTTGGGGGTGGGATGTAATCAGTTAAACAAGCCACAAGTATTTATTAAATGCTACCCTATGGAGAAGGGGACAGAATATATATTAAGTACCAATTCAAGTAAAAAAAGAAAAAAAGACATTTACCATGTTAAAGGCTCTGAGAGAGACAGAAAGATAAAGATCTAGTCCCTGCCCTCACTGATCAGAGAGTTTTGAACTGGAAGAAACACTGGAGATCACTCTATTCAAAGCTCTGTTTGGATGTCTCGGAGTGAGCTTAAACAGCAATTGTTTCCATCCCAGCCAGAAACTTTGAGACTTTTGTGAAGGCCAACTAGGCCATTGTTTGCCTCTATTCTTACTTAGCCTTTAATTACTGAATGGGTGTTGCCTCAGGCAAATCGAGACCTGGGAAAGACCTAGATTAAAAAGGTCTCCCACTGCATTTAGGACCACTTTCAGTCATTCTGACCTATGTCTTGCCACTGGACTCTGGTGACTTTGGAGGAGACAGTGAGGCTGATGACTTTGCACAGCTCTGCTTTACTCAATCCAATTCACTTGCAAGTCAAGACATCACCCTACTGATATCATTGGTCATCTTCAAGAACAAAGGACAGACAACAACAACAACAATTTTACAGATGTGGAGACTGAAGCCCAGAGGCAAAGTGTCTTGTCCAAGGTCACACAGCTTGTAATTAAGAGCCAAGATTCAAACTTAGGTCATATGGCTACAGAATCAATGGTCTTTCAGTAGCAGGAACACATTCTAGTGGGGCAGAACTGTGACTAGAATTGATTGAATAGGATTCTTCTTCAACATGCAAACATATGATGGGAGAGAGGGGAGATATGATGTTCCTTTACTCCAGAATCCCATTGCCTAGCTGTCATCCACCCCCCCCCAAAAATTCCAGAGTGACCATCATTACTCACTTGCCTGTCCTTGGACTTCTACCCTCTGAGTGTCCCACTGCCATTATGCCCCTTCTCTAGGGCATGCCTTTTTCCTTTTCTATGTCCCCTGCCTTCCACTTCCTCCTTCCCACCTGCCTGCTTCCCGGGCATTTAAAGCATTGTTGGCTGCATATCAAGGGTATAGGCTGGACACTCTGGCTATCCCTTCCCAAAGACAACTTTGTCTGATTGGGGAAGACTGTCCAGTACCCATTCCACAACTGAGTCTGCCCTAATGCAGAGCTTCAACTCTGAGCTGAGAAAATATAACACATGTAATGTGTTATAATATAACACATAATGTTATAATATAACACAACATATAATGTCACAATAATAAGTAGACTGGAGTAAGTCCATGTAAGAGATACAAGATATGATATTACAGAGGCAATGGAGGCTTCTGACTAGACAAATCACGAAAAGCTCTGTGGATGATGTGGCATTCAATCTGGGATTGGAAGTATGGACACTTGAAGGAATTCAACCAATAGAAGGAAGGAGAGCATGAGCAAGCATAGGAAGCAGTGTAAGCACAGTTGCAGAGACAAGAAAGCTCCCAAGACACTCAGAGAAACCAAGAAGGCACAGAGCATGTTAAGTCATAGTGGAGTACAAGGCTGGAAGATAGATTGGAACAAAACTGGTAGAGGGCTTTGGATGGTGTTCTAATGGCACATCAAATTCAGTGTGTCCAAAATTAAACTTCTTATCTTTCTCCCAAAAAACTAGCTTCTCTTTCTCTGTCTCTCTCCATATCTCAATCTCATTGTCTCTCTATTCTCTCTCTCCTTCCTCTGTCTTTGTTTTTGTCTCTCTCTGTCTCTATCTGTCTCTGCCTGTCTATCTGTCTCTTCTTCTTCTTCTCCTTTTTCTTTTTCTTCTTCTTCTTCTTCTTCTTCTTCTTCTTCTTCTTCTTCTTCTTCTTTCTCTCTCTCTCTCTCTCTCTCTCTCTCTCTCTCTCTCTCTCTTTCTCTCTCTCTCTGTGTCAAAGGCAGCACCATTAACAGAATCCACAGCATTAAAGAACTTGGAGTTATCTTTGATTCTTCCTTCTCCCTCACTTTCTCATCTAATCCCTTTTCTTTAGTTTTTAACTCTTTAGTTTTTTAGATCCTACCTTAATATAAGCCCTTATTATCATCTATCTAAGCAAATTTCTCCTAACAAATCTTTGTACCTTCCCCCTTTCCCCTCCAACCTATCTTTCAATTAGCTGTCAGAATAATCCACGTGATGCATAGAAATGGTCCTCTAAACTCTGTTCAATAGTTCAGAGAACCTTCAGTACTCCCCTCTTCTTACCCTAGGGGTTCTTTAACTTTTCAGTTTCAGGGACCCCTTTGCACTTTTAAAAATTTGTGAGAACCTTGTCCCCAAAGAATTTCTGTTTATGTGAGTTATATCTATCAATACTTACAATACTAAAAATCAAAATACCTTAATACTATTATGAAAATTGTTTTTGAGCTCATTGGCCCCCTGAAAGGGTCTTGGGGAACTTTCTAGGAATCCCTACACCATACTTTGAGAACCTTTGGCTTATTAAATAAAGACTACTCTCATTAGCACTGAAGGATCCTCACAATCTGGTGCCATAGTACTTTTACTACCTCACCTGGCTACTACTTCCCATCATGAACTTGATGATCTAACTGACCTAGATTGTTTGCATGCATCCCAAGTTTTCCCACCTCTATGTCTTTGTCCATATTGTTTCTTAAGCATAGAATACTCTCTCTCTACTCTGTCTCTCTCTGTCTGTCTCTCTCTGTCTCTCTGTTTCTCCCACCTCATCAAATTGCTGTAAAATGGAAGCTTTCTCATCCCAGCAGCTAGCACTGTGCTTGGCACATATAATACATGTTTGTTTAATGTCTATTGAAATTCTATCCATCTAGAGAGAGCTAGCTCAACTTATATCCCTTCCATAATTCTTCCTTGATTCCTCCAGGTAGGAATGATCTTTGCTTCTTCAAACCATCCAGTACATTGAGCCATTCTATGGCCTTACCATTGTTCTATTTCACATACATTATATTTGTTTATGTGCCATATGTCCTCTGCTAGATGATGAGCTTCATGAAGACAGGAATTATCTTATTTACATTTATTTCCCCTCTAAAGCTTAGCTCTGGACATAGTAGTCACTTAATGAAAATCTATGCCATTTGAATGATTTCATCCAAGAGGCAGCAAGATTAATCAAATGGATAGAGGGATGACCATAGAATAACTAGGACCTCTGTCTCTGACATGTATTGGCTATGTGACACTGATGGGGTATGGGCCCATCATTCAGTTTCAGAAGCTGAGACCTTTGCCCCTTTCTCCAAAAGGAATCTGGCTCCCGTTTGTCTATGGGTCCCAGAAAACCCTTAAACTTTTAGGTTCCTTATCAACTCCCCTTATCTCCCTTTGAAAGCCCTAGCCCCACCTTTTGCCCTTCATTATCTATTCCCATTGTTTATTCAGTCTCTCAGACCTTCCAATTGGTATTCTTACCTAGACCCTTTTCCCAACCACCCCCCACTTCCTCTGGCAACCCAAAGTTACTTTAGTATATATAAGATCCACCCTGGCCCCCATTCAAATGATGAGATTTTCTCATGCCCAAAAGGCTGAGACTCTCTCATACCTGCTCGTCCCTATGGGCTTTACTAATGTTCAGATTCCTTAAGAGTCTGGCCTATATGATTTATCTCTTATAAACTTTTTCTCTGGCTGGAAGAAGATTTGAGTTGAATTAATTCAGGCAGGGCCACATAGCAATCTTGGGGGTTTCCAGCACCCCAAACCTCTAGACCTCTTCAACACTAGGCAAGTCATTTAACAACTAAGTACTTGAGGCAACTCTCTTAGGACTGAGTTGCAGAGAGATCCAGATCTACATTGGCACTTCATTTGGGAGATTCCTATATCAGTGAAAAGTCATGGGTCTAGTTTCTATCTATAACCCTATCATTTAGGCAATAGGGAGCCATTTTTGATGTGTGATCATTATGAAAATTATTCCTGAAATGCACCTATGGTACATAGGTGAGAATGTACTAGGGCCCTAACTGGGGTAAGAGTCTGTTGAAATAGTTCATCTAAGAGACAATGAGGTCCAGCGAGTCATTTCCTCTGGATTGCCTTCAATGTCTTTATCTGAAAAATGAGAGGGTTAAAATAGATGTTCTTCATCAGTCCCTTCCAGCTTTGATAGTATCTTGATAATTAGCTCTAGAAGAGTTCAGGAAACTCTGATATAGTGGGGGGGGGGAACTGATTACTGATTATCTGCCCTCCAATCCAGGGCTTGTATTGTTCCCTTTGGAGTAACTGTGACTCCTGTTGGCTCATCACAGGAATTATTTGAGCCAGCCCAGAGATAAGTCCATTCTGGAATCTGTCTGTCTAAGCATCTGAAATACTATCATGGGACTGTCAGTGATGAAAAGGAGAAGGTAAGCAATGAGCTGGATGCAGGTAGAGAGGCAAGAAGGGAACTAAGTGGAATTATTAGGTTGTGAACCTTGGAGATAAGAAATTGAGAAGGGGCAACTAAGAGAAAGAAGATAAATTTAGTTTCTAATATGGTAACCAGGGCTGGGCAGGGGCCACAGTTTACCCTTTGTCTACTGAGAATGCTAAGAATGAGAAGTAATAATAATAAATTTCTCTAGCTAAGGCTTTGAGGATTATACAACACTTTCTTCACAATCTTGTAAAAATAGTATTATTCCAGTTTTACAGATGAAGATACTGAGTCTCATAAAGGTTAAGTTATTTGGCTAAGGTCAAGCTAAAAAGTAATAGGGCTACAAGTGTAACCTGTATTTTCCAACTCCAAACTTTTCATTATTATAGCTCTTGTAGGATCAGAAATTTAGAGTTGTAAGGGACCTTATAGGTCATATAGTTCAATCCTCTTTCTTTACAGATGAAGAAACTAAAGCACAAAGAGTTTAAGTGACTTACCCAAAGTCACACAGTTAACAAAATCAGGAGTAGAATTAATTGTATTTTCCCCTAAACCCATCCGTTCCTCCTCCAAAGTTCACCATTTCTGTTGATTGCACCACCATCCTTACAGTCACCCTGGTTCACAGACTTGGACTCATATTCTCTCTCACTCACCTCCTATATTCAATTTCCAAGTACAATAATTCTATCTCCGCAATATCTCTCACATCTGTCCTTTTCCATTCCTACAGACCCTACCCCATTTCAATTCCTCTACCTCTCTTGCCCAGGCTATTTTAATAGCCTGCTAATTCATCTTCCTTCCTCATGTCTCTTCCTTCTCTAGTTCAATGTCCACACAGCTGCCCAATTAATGTTACAAAAACACAGACATGCCTATGTCACCCCTTATTCAAAAATCTTTGAGAAGTCACTTGTCCCTTGAATAAAATCTAAACTCCCCTGTTTGGCATTTAAAGTCCTTTACAATCTTGCTTCAGCTTGCCTTCTGGGCTTATTGTATATTATTCACTTTCACATAATCTATATTCCAGTTAAACCAGCCTGCTATTATGCTTTAGGCAATAGAGAACCATTTATGATTTGATATAATTAGGATAAGCAGTCTTGGTATGATATATAGGAGAGAATGGACAGGGGTCTTAATTAAGCTTAATTCTTCCATGACATTTCTCTGGAAATTTACATGTATTTCCAAATCCTGATCACAAGAAAAGTCAGTAGAGAAATTAGGAAAAAGCTTATAATTGTCCTGTGAGAATTAAAGGTTAACTGTCTACATAGAGACGTTACTGATTCAAAGAAATTCATTGACGTCAAGTTAAAAGCAAGAGCAGTTACCAAGAACATGCACAACATTTCTGGGAACTAAGATAAAAGTACACAGGAGAAAAGTGGTTATAATCTAATCAGTTTTGCTTGTAGCTGTTGCCATGTTATAAACGTGTGATCATGATCCCATTTGTTGTTAAGTGAGTCATTCTTGCAAGCAAAATAAATGTTAATAAGTTTATACTCAGTATATTTTATACAAACCCTATGGGTGATGTTCCAAGAAATTACAAATTTTGGAAGCAAAATAATTCCTCAAATTGGCATTTTTTATATGGGATTGATTCTGTGTGGTGCTGAGAGCTTTGCTAGGATATCTGAATGTTATATCATTTGAATATTATCCAATAATGTTTGATGGAGTTTTCTGGTGTTTGAATATTCAGCATAGGCTACAGTCCCAGTGCTTAGCACAATGCCTGGCACACAGTAAGCATTTGACAAATGTTTACAGATTGACTGACTGACTTTTCATAAATACTACTAAACTTGATATTTTTATTTATTGAACAATTTTTAGATAGTCATAATAATGAATAGAGTACGAAGGATGCCAGAAGTAGTTTAAGAAGGATAAAGGAAATTGGTCAGTTCATTGCCAGATATGTTTGAAATTGTTTTCAAAATACATTCATTCATTCATAATAACAATAAATCATGTGTTTATTATCATATCTTTTTTTATAGAAAACCTTTGAAACTTTTAGTATAACCCTATCATAGAAAAAAAATGATTCATTAATATTAAGGTCACTCATTATTATTTTTAAATACATAAATAAAATGTTATGAAAAATATAGGATAGCATGATTTCAGGAATTCCGAAGAATTATAATTTCTTGATCACAAATCCCAAAGATTAATATCTGTTGAGAATTCAGAAACATTGTGAGAAAAGGTAATAAGGTCTGGCGATTCACTCGCCCTGTTTGAGCCTCACTTTCTTATCTGGAAAATGAGATGGTTGGAGTAGATGGTCTTCAAGGGTCCCCATACACGACATTCTAATTCCCATATCTTTGACTTTGGAAATGAGTAGTCAGTCCCCCATAGCTGGAAGGTAATCCATCTTCACATGTGTCTTACAGGATTCCTATTTGTTTTTTGTTTTCCAAATCAGAAATCCAGTTCCATCTCCTTTAATTTTATTTATTTATTTTTTTAGGTAATTGGGGTTAAGTGACTTGCCCAGGGTCACACAGCTAGTAAGTGTCAAGTGTTTGGTCTGAGGCTGGATTTGAACTCAGGTCCTCTTGACTTCAGGGCCAGTACTCTATCCACTGTGCCACCTAGCTGCCCCTTCTTTAGGAGGTTTGTCCTGATCTCCTCACCTCCTCCTCCCTTTCTATCTCCCAGTACTTAGCATTCTCTTCCTCTTAAGACTACACTGTATTACTCTCTATATATACCTTATACTTAATTACTTGTGAATATTTTGTACACACACCCTTCCCCAAGTTGAATATAAGCTACCTGATAGCAGGGACTGTTCCCTTTTAATCTATGCACTCCAGTGCTTAGCACTCTCTCTTGCCTACATTAGGAATTGAATTGAATTGAATCCAGTAAATAAGAATTAAATCCAGTAAAATTGAATGGACTCAAAACCAGTCCTTCAAATCCAAACCCACACCCCTTTCCACTTACACCATGAGACTAAATATTAAAGCCATTGGTATATTCTTCCTTCCTTCATAGGATCATAGACTCTGAGATGCCAAGGACCTCAAATGATTTCTAGTCCAATTTCTACCTGATTCACAAACCTCCTCTTAAACATCTTCACTGTTGCTCATCCTACATCACTTGAACACCTCCAGGAATGGAGAAGTCACCAGCTCCTTCTGCTTTTGTGCAGATCTATTTCTTAGGAATGTTTTCCTTCTTGTTGTTGTTGTCACTGTTATTTAGTCATTTCAATGGTGTCTGATTCTCCATGACCTCACTTGGGGTTTTCTTGTTAAAGATACTGGAGTAGTTTGCTATTTCCTTCTCCAGCTTATTTTACAGATAAGAAAACTGAGAGGCACACAGAATTAGGTGACTTGTCAAGGGTCACATAGCAGTAAGTGTCTGAGGCTGGATTTGAACTGAGGTTTTCCAGACTCCAGGCCTAGTGATCTATCCACTGTACCACCTAGCTGCCCAAATAATAATATCTTTTACATATTGAGTCTAAATCTGCTTCCTTCTAGTTTTCAGTCATTGGTCCTATTTCTACCTTCCAGGACCAAGCAGAAAAACTTGAATCTCATTTTACATGAAAATCTTTCAAATATTTAAAGATATCTACCATGTCTCCTATAATAATATTAGTACTTACATAGTGTCTTAAGATTTGCAAAGCGCTTTACCTATGTTATTTCATTTAATCCTGACAACTCTGTGAGGTTGGTGCTATTATGACTCTCATTTTACAGATGAGGAGATTAAGGCTGAGAGAAGTCCAGTAATTTGTCCAGGGTCACACAGCTAATGTAAGAAGTAAGATTTAAACTCAGGTCTTCTTGATACCAAGTCAAAAAGACTGAGACTTCCCTAGGATCACATGGTTAGTATTTGACCTTAGCAATACTTTGAGGTAGGTGCTACTGTTACCTCTATTTTACAGATGAGGAAACTGAGACCAAGAGAGGTTAATTAATGTGCCCAGGGCCATACAGCTAGTGTTAGAATCAGGATTTGAACTCAGATCTTTCTGGCATCAAGTCCAACACTCTTACCGACTATGTACCTAGCTGCCTAAACCTTCTCTACTGAAAACTAAACATCTCTCATCCTTTTAATCAATCTTTATATGGCAGGGTGTTAAGTTTCTTTGCAATCTCTTATTCCTTCTCAAGAAGCATTCATGCTGTTTCCATGCACTTCCCAAAATGCAGTGCCCTAAATTGGACAGATTAATACAGTGGGATATGATGAAAAGAGTGCTAGATCTGGAGTCAGAGGACCAAGGTTCAAATTCTTATACTGTTATTTGCTCACTTTATGACCTCAGCTCAGTTGCTTCTCTCTGGGTTCCAGTTTCCTCATCTATTAAAAAAATAGCTGTAAGATCCCTGCTAGCTTTAAATCTATTATCCAAATATCTAGATGTAGACTGACAGAGTGGAGTGAGAGTCTCACCTCCTTAATTCTAGGCACTGCGTATTTCTATATATCCTAAAATCTTATGATGTTTTCAGCTGTCATGTGATATTGCTGATAACATTGTGTTTTATAGCCCACGAACCACTCCCTACTTCCCCCTTTTACAAATTGTTTTATTTGTTAGAGTTTGTTCTCTTACATTGGTTACTTCACAACAAACATTTTTGGATCTAAGTATATGATTTTATTGGCAAAAGGTAACTTTCGATGTGGAAACTTCCTCTGCAAAGGAGATTAGCAATTGATCCGTCTGTAATGTAGAGTCTTAGGGTGTTTTCTGGGGCACCGGGTGTTGACTTGCATGTAGGTACACAGCCAGCAATTATTTGTTAGAGAAAGGGCTGGGAACCAGGTCTTCCTGACTCCAAGGGCAACCCTTTATCCACCCGTTAAGAGTGCATTCCATAATACTTACTCCCATCCCGTACCTTCTGATAAACTGATAATAATGATAATCAATTAGTGAAGCAATACTAGCTGAAATAGTGCTTATGAATAATTATGAATAATAAGTAATTGTTCATTTCTTTAAATAGGTAGTTCTCAAATCCTAGAGAGGCTTGGTCTACCACACAGTAATAAAAGCAGGAATTTGAAATAAATAATAATTTATTTATTTATTATTTGTTTATTAATTTATTTTGATTTATCAATAATCACTTCCATATGCTTTTGAGTTTAAAATTTTTCTCCCCCTTCCTCCCCACCATCCTCTCCAAGACAGCACATAATCTGATATAGGTTATACATTTAAACATATTTTCACATTAGTGATGTTGTAAGTAGAAATTAAAACCAATAGGAGGAACCATCAGAAAGAAGAAACAAAACTCAACAGAAGAGAAAAAAATTAGCAATTCAACATCCATAGTTCTTTCTTTGGATGGGGATAGCATCTTCTATCACAAGGCCTCTGGAAATGTCTTAGATCCTTGTATTGCCAGGAAGGGTTAAGTTTATTAATATTAGACATCATGCAACATGGCTGTTATTGTGTACAACGTTCTCTTGGTTCTGCTCACTTCACTCAGCATCAGACCATACAAGTCTTTCCAGGTTTTTGTGAAGTCAGCCTGTTCATCATTTCTTATAGCACAATAGTATTCCACTACATTCATATACCACAACTTATTCAGCCATTCCCCAATTGATTGGCATCCTCTCCATTTCCAATTCTTCGCCACCACAAAAAGAGCTGCTATAAATATTTTTGTATACATAGGTCCTTTTCCCATTTGTATAATCTCTTTGGGATATAGCCCTAGAAATGCTATTGCTGGGTCAAAGGGTATGCACATTTTTATAACTCTTTGGGCATAGTTCCAAATTGCTCTCCAAAATGGTTGGATCATTTCACAACTCCACCAATAATGCATTAGTGTTCCAATTTTCCCACATCTTCTCCAACATTTATCATTTTCTTGTTTTGTCATCTTGGCCAATCTGAAAGGTATGATGTGGTACCTCAGAGTTGTTTTGATTTGCATTTCTCTAATCAATAGTGATTTAGAGTATTTTTTCATATGACTATAGATGGCTTTAATTTCTTCATCTGAGAACTGCCTGTTGATATCTTTTGACCATTTATCAATTGGGGAATGACTCATATGCTTATAAATTTGACTTAATTCTCTATATATTTTAGAAATGAGGCCCTTATCAGAGAGACTGGTTGTAAAAATTCTTTCCCAATTTTCTATGTTCTTTCTAATCTTAGTTGCGTTGGCTTTTTTGTGCAAAAACTTTTCAATTTAATGTAATCAAAGTTATCCATTTTGCTTTTCATAATGTTCTCTATCCCCTGTTTGGTCATGAATTCTTCTGTTCTCCATAAATCTGATAGGTAAACTATTCCTTGCTCTCCTAGTTTGCTTACAGTATCAGTCTTTATATCTAAATAATGAACTCATTTTGACTTTATTTTGATATATGGTGTGAGATTTTGATCAATGCCTAGTTTCTGCCATACTCTTTTCCAGTCTTCCCAGCAGTTTTTGTCAAAGAGTGGGTTCTTATCCCAGAAGCTGGGTTCTTTGGGTTTATCAAATAATAGATTACTATAGTCATTGACTACTGTGTCTTGCATACTTAACCTATTCCACTGATCCACCACTCTATTTCTTAGCCAGTACCAAGCAGTTTTGATGATTGCTGCTTTATAATACAATTGAAGATCTGGAATGGCTAGGCCACCTTCCCCTGCATTTCTTTTCATTAGTTCTGTTGATATTCTGGACCTTTTGTTCTTCCAAATGAATCTTGTTATTATTTTTTCTAACTCTATAGAATAATTTTTTGGTAGTTTGATTGGTGTGGCACTGAATAAGCAAATTAGCTTAGGTAGAATTTTCATTTTTATTATATTGCTCGGCCTACCCATGAGCAAATAATGTTTTTCCAATTATTTAGATCTGACTTTATTTGTGTGAAAAGTGTTTTGTAATTGTGTTCATAGAGTTCTGGGGTTTGTTTTGGTAGGTAGACTCCTAAATATTTTATAATGTCTACAGTAAGTTTAAATGGAATTTCTCTTTCTATCTCTTTGCTGTTGGACTTTGTTGGTAATATATAGAAATGCTAATGATTTACGTGGGTTTATTTTATAGCCTGCAACTTTGCTAAAGTTGTTTATTATTTCAAGTAATTTTTTAATTGATTCTCCAGGATTCTCTAAGTACATATATCTCTAAGTACATGTTATCTGCAAAGAGTGATAGCTTTGTTTCTTCTTTGCCCATTCTAATACCTTCAATTTCTTTTTCTTCCTTTATTGCTAAAGCTAATGTTTCCAGTATGATATTGAACAACAGTGGTGATAATGGACATCCTTGTTTCACCCCTGATATTATTGGAAATGCTTCTAGCTTGTCCCCATCACATATAATGTTTGCTGAAGGTTTTAGGTAGATGCTACTTATCATTTTGAGGAAGACTCCATTTATTCTGATGTTATCTAGTGTTTTTAATAGATCTAAATATTTTGTCAAAAGCTTTTTCTGCATCTATTGAGATGATCATGGGGTTTCTGTTACTTTTGGTGTTGATATGGTCAATTACACTGATAGTTTTCCTAATATTGAACCAGCCCTTCATTCCTGGTATAAATCCTACCTGGTCATAGTGTATTATTCTTGTGATAACTTGCTGTAATGTATTTGCTAATATTTTATTTAAAATTTTTGCATCTATATTCATTTGAGAATTTGGTCTATAATTTTCTTCCTCTGTTTTGACTCTTCCCGGTTTAGGTATCAGCACCATATATGTATCATAAAAAGAATTTGCTAAGACTGCTTCTTCACCTAATTTCCCAAATAGTCTATATGGTATTGGAATTAATTGTTCTTTAAATGTCTGATAGAATTCACTTGTAAATCCTTCTGGCCCTGGAGATTTTTTCCTAGGGAGTTCATCAATGACTTGCTCAATTTCTTTTTCTCTGAAATAGGGTTATTTAAGTATTTTACTTCCTCTTCAGTTAATCTGGGCAATTTACAGTTTTGTAAATACATATCCATTTCACTAAGATTGTCAAATTTATTGGCATACAGTTGGGCAAAATAGTTCCTAATTATTGTTTTAATTTCTTCTTCCTTGGTGATAGATTCACCCTTTTCATTCTTGATACTAGCAATTTGGTTTTCTTCTTTTTTTTTAATTAAATTAACCAAAGGTTTATCTATTTTATTGGTTTTTTCATAAAACCAGATTTTAGTTTTATTTATTAGTTCAATAGTTTTCTTAATTTCAATTTTATTCATTTTTCCTTTGGTTTTCAATATTTCTAATTTAGTGTTTAATTGAGGATTTTTAATTTGTTCTTTTTCTAGTTTTTTTTTTAGTTGTATGCTCAATTCATTGATCTCTGTCTTTGCTCCACAATCTTGGCCTTTTTTACTTATTTTATATCATATTTATTATTGAAACTATTGCCTCAAGGTTTTTGCTATTGATTCTTCATGGTTTTCTTAGTCAATCATCATATTGTCTGTACATAGGAATAAATTTTCCTCCTCCTTGACAATGCATACTGTCTTCATTTCTTTTCACTAATTTATTGCTACAGCAAGTACTTCTAGTACTAGGCATTTTATTGGGAAAAACCTCAAGTATTCTCTCATTGAAAAAAATACTTGTTCTTGGTTTTAGAAATTTATATTACTGTATTAAAGATGCCCTTCTGATATTTTGCTTTTCATTTAAAAAAATTAAATGAATGCCACATTCATCTTTTGATATCATCCTGTTTTTGTGAATATGTAATCATTGTTTTTTCCTAAAGTTGAAATGTTTTTAGTGCAAATACAATTTGGTCAAAAAAAAAATCCCTGTTTTTGGAGAGTAGTAATAATGTAGACTAGTAGTAATAATAGTAAATTTTTGAGTTCCAAATTCTCTCCTTCCCTCCAGTCCTTTCCCCACTCATTGAGAAGGCAAGCAATACGATATCTGTTATACATGTGAAGTCATGCAAAACAGATTTCCATTTTGGCCATATTACAAAAATAAAAAGCAAGAAAAATTAAGAAGGTGAAAAATATGCTTCAGTCTGCACTCAGAGTTCATTAGTTCTCTCTCTGGAAGTGGATAGCATGTTCATCATGAATCTTTTGTAATTGTCATTGATCATTATATATAATAATTATTTTGTGAAGCAGTATGCTTTAGTAGATAGAAAACTTGCTTTGAATTTAGGAAGACCTGAGTTCAAGTCCCATCTTTGACATATTCTGGCTATATGATACTTTGTTAACCTCTCAGCATACTTTCATGCATTATAATTATAAATTGCAAAGCAGTTGCTGTTCTGCATTGGTAGGAGTTTCCTCATTGGAAGTTACAACTATCAATTAAATCACAAGTCCTGCCCCTCCCAACATTCTTCCAAATAGTCTTTTTCATTAATTTAAAATTTTTTTAATTTAAATTTTTTTGCTTAGAATAATATTTTATTTTTCCCCACAACTACATATTAAGAAAAATTTTAGCATTCATTTTTACAAGATTTTGAGTTCCAATTTTTTCTCCTTCCCTCCCCTCCCCTCTTCTGAGCCAGTCTGATATAGTTTATACAAATGCTATCATGTAAAACATATGTCCACATTCATCACAGTTGTGGAAGAAAAAACTAGATCAAGAGGAAAAAAACACAAGAAAGAATAAAGTAAATTAAAAAGATATCCTTCGATCTGCATTCAGAGTCTATCAGTTCTTTATCAGGATTTGGATAGTATTTTCCTTCATGAATCCTTTGTACTTGTCTTGGATCATTGTGCTGCTAAGAAAAACTGAGTCATTTGAAGTTGATCATCACACAATGTTGCTAATACTGTGTACAGTGTTTTCCTCTTTCTGCTCATTTCACTCAACATCAGTTTGTACAAGTCTTTCTGGGTTTTTCTGAAATCTGCCTATTCTTTATTTCTTACTGCACAATAATATTCCATTGCATTCATATACCACAGCTTGATCAACCATCCCCCAATTGATGGGCATACCCTCAATTTCCAATATTTTGCCACCATGAATATGGCTGCTATAAATATTTTTGTACTTGTAGACTTGTAGGTCATTTTCCCTTTTTTATGATCTCTTTGGGATACAGACTGGGCAGTGGTACTGCCAGATCAAAGGGTATGCATAGTTTGGTTTACCTTTGGGCATAGTTTCAAATTGCTCTCCAGAATGGTTGGATCAGTTTTGAACTCTGCCAACAGTGAATTAGTGTTCCAATTTTCCCACATCTTCTCCATAATTTTCCTTTCTTGTCATACTAACCAATCATATTGGTGTGAAGTGTTATTTCAGAGTTGTTTTAATTTTCATTTCTCTAATAAAAAGTGATCTAGAGCACTTCTTCATATGCTTATAGATATATTTGATTTCTTCATTTGAAAACTACCTGTTCATATCCTTTGACCATTTATTAATTGGGGAATGTCTTGTATTGTCACAAATTTGGTTCAATTCTCTGTATATTTGAGAAATGAGACCTTTATCAGAGATACTTGCTGTAAAGATAGTTTCCCAGCTTTCTGCTTTCTTTCTAATCTTGGTTGCATTGGTTTTGTTTAAACAAAAGCTTTTCAATTTAATATGATCAAAATTATCTCTTCTACAATTTTCAATGCTCTCTCTCTTGTTTGGTCATAAATTCTTCCCCTCCCCATAGGTCTGACAGGTAGACTATTCCATGCCCTTCTAATTTCATTGCTTCATTGTCTATGAAGTCATTGTCTGTCTTGTAATAAGATGTAATTTCCTTCCTTATCTCTTTTAATTAGGTCTATTTTTGCTTTTACTTTGTCTAAGATCAGGATAGCTACCCCTGCTATTTTTTTTTTACTTTAGCTGAAGCATAATAGATTCTGCTCCAGTCCCTTACCTTTACTCTGTGCATGTCTTTCTGCTTCAAGTGTGTTTCTTGTAGGATTCTGATTGATCCACTTCCATTTTATGGGAGAGTTCATCTCATTCACATTCAGAGTTGTGATTACTACCTGTGTATTTCCCTCCATCCTATTCTTCCTTCTGTGTGCCGGTCACGCCGTGCACTCTCCTCCTATAAGGAGCAGGCTGCCAGGGTCATACTACTTACCAGTCTTCGGTGCCCACCCGGATAAACACAGAGACGAGCCGATCAGGAGATGCAAACACTCAAGCTTTATTCAGAGACCATCACAGCAAGGCCAAGCAGGAAAGCAAGAGCAAGAGAGCAGGAGCAAGAGAGAGCGAGCTCCGACCACTACTGTCCCTTAAGTACCTTCTTAGCCCCTCCTCCTCAGCCCGCCTACTAGTCATTGATTGTAGGGTCAGATACCGGAAGGGGATGTCTGGGGTTAGTGCTGCACCAAGGGAGAGGACGTGACGCAGGAGGCTAGGACCGGATACAAGAAGGAGACGTCTGAGGTTAGAGCTGCACCTAGGGAGAGGACGTGATGCAGTAAGTCAGGCCCAGATACCAGGAGGAGGCGTCTGGGGTCAGTGCTACACGAAGGGAGAGTACGTGACCCAGGAAGTCAGGTTTGGACACAGGAAGGAGATGTCTGGGGTTAACACTGCACCTAGGGAGAGGACTAGACAAAGGGAACTCGTTCTCTGCCGTCCCACTCCCATGTGGCACAGCCCCCTGCCTCAGGAGCATGTGCTCCGGTTACTTCCTAATATCTTGTTCCTATCCCATCTTGCCACAACCCTCATGTGGCAGTAGTCAACATCAGACAATCCCTCACACTTCTGTTTGTCCTCTCTCTCCTTTCACCCTTTCTCTCCTCATCAGGATTTTGCTTCTATCTACTACCCCAGATCTTTTTGTCAGCTCTCTCCCTTTACTTAATCTTCTCCTCTCCTACTTTCCTGTTGGGTAAGACAGATTTTGATATTCAACTGTTGTGCATATTATTCCCTCTTTGAGCCAATAATTGATGAGAGCAAGGTTCAAGCACTGCCCATTGCCCAACCCCCCATCTTCCCCACCATTGTAATAGGCTTTTCTTGCCTCTTCATGTGAGATAATTTAATCCATTCTATCTCTCCCTTCCTTCTGCACCCATTGTATTCCTCTTTCTCATCCCTTAATTTTTTATGTCATTCCCTCAAATTCACCTTATACCCATACCCTCTGTTGCCTATACATACATACATACATATATATATATATATACACATATATATGTATATATTCCTTCTATCTGTACTGTTAGTGATACAGTTTTTATGAATATCATCTTCCCATGTAGGGAAGAGTTCTTGAATTCCTTGTTTTCTTTTCCCTTTTTACCTGTTCATGCTTCTCTTGGATGTTGATATTGGAGGTCAAATTTTTGGTTTAGTTCTGGTCTTTTCCTTATGAAGACTTGAAATCCTTCCATTTTGTTGAATGGCCATTTTTTTCTCTTGATGTATTATGCTTAATTTTGCTGAGTAAATGATTCTTGATTATAGTCCTAGCTCCTTTGCCTTCCAGAATATCATGTTCTATGATGTCTGATTTTTAAATGTTGCAATTACCAAGTCCTATATGACCCTGATTGTGACTCCCTAATATTTGAATTGTTTCTTTCTGGCCACTTTTAGTATTTTTTTTCTTTTTCCTGATAATTCTGAAATTTGGCTATAATGTTGCTTAGGGTTTTTATTTTGGGATCTCTTTCCTGAGGTGATCAGTGGATTTTTTTCAAGGCCTATTTTGCCCTCTGGTTCCAGGACATCAGGGCAGTTTTCCTTGATTATTTCTTCATAGATGCTGTCCAGTTCTCCTTTTGATTATGGCTTTCATGTAGTCCAATAATTCTTATTTTTTTTCTCCTTGATCTATTTTCAAGGTCAGTTGTTTTTCACATGTGATATTTTACATTTTCTTCCATTTTTTCATTGTTTTGAATTTGTTTGATTGAGTCATCATGTCCCATAAAGTCATTAGCTTCTACTTGCCCAATTCTAGCTTTTAAGGTGTTGTTTTCTTCAATTAGCTTTTGTGTTTTCTTTTCCATTTGGCCAATTCTATTTTCTAAGCAGTTTTCCAAGCTGTTGACTCCTTTTTCATAATTCTCTTACATCACTCTCATTTCTTTTCCCATTTTTTCTTCTACCTCTCTTATATGATTTTAAGCTTCTTTTTGAACTCATCCATCAGTTCTTTCTGGGCTTAAAACCATTTCCTGTTTTTCTTTGGAGTTTTACCCATAGATATTTTGATGTTGTTATCCTCTTCTGAGTTTGTGTCTTGGTCTTCCCTGTCACCATAATCACTTTCTATGGTCAGATTCTTTTCTTGTTGTTGTTGTTGTTTTGTTTTGTTTTGTTTCTTTGTTCAACTTTTTTGGTCTTTTTTTCTTTCTTTTAAATTTGATCTCTGCTCCTAGCAGAGATAGCTAATAGCTAGGAAGGGACTCTGTCTCAGCCTTCTTGTGCTACTGGCTTTAGGCCCAGGCTGTTTACTTGGTGCTATGATGATGTTGTCCTGAGGCCCACAGGGGACCTTCATGTCTGATGTTATGTTAAGGGGGTAAGGTGTGGGGTGGCTGGCACTGCCAGAGGCTGTAGGGTCTAACAACTTACTTGGTGCTGAGTGAGGGTCCTAGTGGTGATGTCTAGCATGTGCTGAGGCTAGGTGGGGTTTTTCTGTGTTTCCTGGGGCTACACTGAAGCACATGGAGGTCTGGCACCTGGAGAATGCCTGTTTCTCCTGGGCTGTGCCAAAGTACATGGATATCCTGCACCTCGCAGGATGCGTGTCCACCTGGAACTACACTGAAGTACATGGTGGTTCTTGGAGCTGGAGGCTGCTGGTTCCTCTGGATAGACTAAGGCATGTGAAGGGTCCTGGTGTTGGCATTTGCCTGCTCCACCACACTGGGGCTCAGGATCTCCTGCTGATTTGGTAAGGTGGATCTTACTGCTGGCTTGCTGGGATGCTTCTGTCCTCAAATGTGCTCTCCTTCCACGTCAGTGAGAAGCACCTTTCTTGCTCTGTTCACTTTTTAATGGAAAATGTCATTTATATTTTTTAGTGATATTGGTCAATAATGCTTTCTCTGACTTATCTTGCTCTGGTTTGAATATCCAAACCATATTTACAGGATACAAGAGTTTTGTATAAGAATATCTTCTTTATTTTAAGAACAATTTAAGTAGCATGTAAATTAATAGCTCTTTAAATATTTGATAAGGTCCATTTATAAGTTTGTTAATAGGATTCTCTTTTTTTTCTTTTGAGTGTTCAGATACAGTTTCATCATTTTTTTTCTGGAATTGAGATCTTTCCTGATTTTTTTGGTATTGGTTATTTTATGTGTTTTTGGAGATATTAATTTAATTTGGGGGTTTTTTTGTATTATCATGGTTTATTTGTTTATTTTACATAAACTCATTTCTAGACATTCTCTATTTGTGCATTTCATTTTTTATATCCAAGTGTAGGACTTTGTACTTATTCCCATTAAATGAAATCTTATTTTATTTGGCCCATCATTCTATCCTATTATCATCCTTTTAAATCTTGATTTTGTCATCTAATATATTAACTTTGTGACATCTACAAATATGATATATGTGATATTTTTGCTATTGTTAATAAAATCATAAATAGAATGCTCAATCTTTTATCTGCTGGATCTGAGTGAATATGCTAAGGAAAAAGAGTAGTTCTTAAATCCACAGAGGCTGAAAATTAGAGCAGTTGGAATTCCCTTGGCATATATCTTCTGTGTTTGTACTGGCATACTTTAGTTTATTGCACTTCACTTTATTGTACTTTGCAGATATTACATTTTTTACAAACTGAAGGTTCATGGCAACCCCGCATCAAGCAACTTTTTTAGCACCATTTTTT